>NW_024962335.1:35982025-36034430 GCF_019238085.1 Lagopus leucura | reverse complement strand
GATATATATATATATTATATCCAATATATATATATCCAATATATATATATATATTATCCAATTCTAATGCAGAAACAACATTTGATTCCCACGTGGAGGATAACAAGAATAACATTAAGTCTTAGAGTTTCCAGAAACTTTAACCCCCCTATAGTCTTTTATAAAGCAAATCTCTGGAGAAAAAAATGTTATTTTTTTATCAGCTCACTTCACCTTTCATGAGCTCATTCAAACTCCACCAGCACCACTTGTTCTTTAAGACTTCAGTGTTAATGTCTTAGTGTCAGAGCAATGGCAATTCAAAGTATCTTACAACTGCTTTCTGTCCATTGATAGAATCTAGTAAGAGATACATTCCCTTTACATCCATGATGTGTTTCACCTAATTCCCTTCTTAAATATTTCACTCTGCCTCCTGAAGGACTTCCTGATGCTTTTGAGTATCATTTCTAATGATATCCCAGATACCACTGAAGAACTAGTTAAATGTTTTGCTGTAGGAAAGCCATTGCACTTTCAAGGTGCACAATCATACTCAAGAAAGCCTTGTGCAAGAGCACCAGGGAACGCTTTCTATTTTAAAAATGCATTGCCTGGAGACCAGGAAACAGTGAGGTCTGTGTCACCTTCAGTCCTTTAAAATTGATTGTATTTACTATTCACATGTTTGTTGGTACAGATAGCTCATGTGTATGCATGCAGGAATGGGGTTGGGGGGAAACACATTGCTGTTGGGTCCTGTTCCTATACAGATGGTAAGTTTTTCCTTTATTCTTTTATTCTCCTTCATTTTCTTTGATGATACAGCTTCACTGACTGTTGTCAGTTGTTTCTGCCTTGGCTTTCCCTCTTGATCATTAGTTTCCGTTGTCATCCTGACATAAGTAAATCACTTCTTAAAACAGATCCTTTCTTCAGGGCTCTTGTTTTTGTCAGTAGTTTACGTTGCTGTAAACATCACACCTAGTGATAAGCAGTAATAGAAACTGAGAATCAACTCAGTTGCCCCTATGCAAACATGTTCTTATCTACCTGGAGATGCTATCAGAAAAATCCCAATGGATCTGCCTGATTTGACAGAAATCCTATTAGAGACCTGTGACTTTCTGTAAGGACAGCTGGGAGTGAACTGAATTATGCTTAGAGAACTCAAATGGATGGAGACAAATACATAAGGCAACTCCTTTTGCCTAGTTCCCAATCTGCACAGTGCTATAAATAATACTTTGCAGTCTAAGCCAGCTGAGATCTTCTTAGCAACATCATACAAAACTGAATTTTACTGTCTTACAGGTGAAAAACTACAGGATATCTGCATATGCCATAGGAGTAGAGAGAGTGAAGGCAAACAAGGGAGCTGGAAGGAAATGAAAAGGAGAGAAGCCCTGGAAAACTGGATATCCCAGACCAGATACTGAAGGAAATGTGAAATATATGAGGGTGACAAATGTTGTTTTTGTATCGGGCTAATACTCCTGGAACAGATACTGCTTAGCAATAGAAATTGAAGGGGTAATCAAAAGGATTGCTTAAGAACATGACCTCATGTAGCAACTGCTCCACCAGGAGAGTAAGTATTTGAGAAGCTTCAGCATGGATGTGAACTGGGTGGTCCACAGACACTATGAAACATTCAGGGAAAGAATAAGGGAAAATCATAGCCAAATACCTCATAAACAGGAGAAAACTATGAGACTAAGATTATGTAAGATTGCATTCCTTTTACTGAAATTGAACATTACCTAGGACTTATTGAAATTAAAGTTTGACCCTCAGTGTTTTTATCTTTTCTTCAAAGTCAAATTTCTCGTGTTGGAGCACCTCAGAGACGAAGGGTTGTGGGTTTTTTTTTGTTTGTGATCTTACATAACCTAGTAGTTTTGGCTAATTTCACCTGTATCTTCAGGCATCCAAACATTTTTAGAGACCTACAGTAAAGTTATAGAAAGCATAACAAGATTGTAAAGCCTCAGGCTATAGCAAGTGTGGATCTGCTTAGATGTGACAACAGTAGGTGCAGAAATAATTAAAAAAACAAACAAACAAAAAAAACCCAACTGATTGCCTACAGAAAGCCTATAAGATCCTCAGGCAGGGATCTCCAGAGACACCACACTCACCTACCCCTATCAATGCTTTAAATGAAGTCTGGAAAGGGGTAGATCCTAGCTCCACTCCTTCTGATCACTCAGGTGCATTGCTTGCACCTGAGCTCTCCTGGGAGGGCTCTGCCTTACTAACCAGGTGCTCAATCACTGGTTCAAGCTGTAACTTAGCATTTCCACTATACCTACCATCCATTATTACAAAGTATTACTGTGGTCACAAAGTAACTGCTAAAATGGATATCTAATCATCCCACGAAACTTCAAACCCAAAGGACAGCTGTTAAGTTTTAGAGGATCTGAAGTACTAGACCTTTAGAATCTTTGTTACAATGATAGTCCTTCCAGCTGGGGGAAGATAAGAAAATATTGAGACTTTTGGGAAATCTGAGAATCTGGTTCTGAGAACTGAAGACTTCTGCAACCGAGTAAACTTTCTGGTTTATTGCCCTCCTATTAACTACTTGAGGTATTGAAGTTACAATTCAACTCTTCTGTAAGCTATATATAAAAAAAAAAACAACACATGAACATGTCTTTGAGCTTATTGCTACTGGATGTGTGCTGAAATTGTTTAGGAACCTAAGAGTCACTGAAATCATCATATATGAAGTGTTGTGTGCGTTGCACAAATGTATATGACGAGTGAAGCTCATTTCTGTGTATGTTGCTGAGGCAAATGTAACATTAGAGGAACATAAAGAAATGTATTAAACTGAACTAGATTTGCACTGACTGGTGCATTCTTTACAGAATTTTAATTTATCTACAGAACAATATATTGCCATTTTCCACAGCAGTTTGAATGATAATGCACACACACACACACACACAAAAACAAACAAACAAACAAAAAAAAAACAGAAAACAACAACAAAATACACGTAAGGATGCAAGATTGTTTTTTTTTTTTTTTTTTTTTTTCTTTTTCCATAGTGTTTTTATCTTTCATAGTGTTTAATGTAATAGGGGAAGTTTTTGTATTAATACTTGCCACCTCTCAGCTTCCAACTCAGTATTCTTGTTAACATTATTCGACTTAAGGAATACAAATTTATGCTAAAAGTGATATATATCGTGGAAATTAATTTGGTAAGTAAGGCTGGAAGATATGTAGAATATTTTTTAACTGCAAATACTGCATGTATGAGTGCGTCAGAAAGAGACAGACTATGACTTAAAAATTAGCAGTGATCTTTGAATATCTGAACACTTTTCAGAGAAGTGAATTGTTTACCTGAAACTTTCTTCTGTGCCCTGTTACAAAATCATGTGTTTGGTATAGTCACTTCACAATGAAATCCCCTGTGAGGCAGAATCTTGTCTGCATTAGGATGAACCCAGAGATGGAAGGAGACGTAGCTTGAGCTTCTTTTTTGCTGAATAATTTTGTCTTCATCTTCCTAACCCCACCTCATTCCCTTACTTTGACCATCATCTTATCCACTGGCCACTTTGTTCTATGTATAGAGTGCCAGCTTCTCAGGGCACTGACCACACCCTCATATTTCTCTGGAGCCTTATGTGATTTGACATAGATGAGTGCAAAACAGTACTCTGTCATATTGTTGCTCTTGAGGATTTTAATGATTTATTCTTTCTGATTACATTTAATCATGTAATAGGCTCTCAGCTGATTTGTGTATCCTGAATAAGCTGCTAAAATGGCAAGGTTTTGTATGGAGGTGCATTTCATATAAAGACTTTGTAAGCTTTGATGGACTGATTATAACAGATATAACCTCTTTCCCTATTTTAACTGTAAAGAAATTCAGTGAAATTTCCTTATGAAAGATGAATAGCCTTCAACACTGATTCCTTTCTACTAAAGAAAAATAGAGCACAGCAGTGAGGTGTGGGTGGTGCAAGTTATGTTCCTGATCTGGTTGCTGTTTCCTATGTGTCCCTGACAAAGTTACTTCACTACAATAGCTCTCATCCTGGATGTTTTGTATCCTGGAGATCTGAAGTGCTTTTCAAGGCAAGATTTTTATTTATTTATTTATTTTCTGTGTGCTTATGAAAGGACTCATCAGCCCTAATCTTGCTTGGGTCCTTAAGGCTCTGTCGTGGCAGAATTACTAGCTCTACAACACGTCATCAGTAGGGTTAAACTAATATGATTTACTGACAGAAGACATAGCTTCAACTGACAACAGGAATAAGTTCTGACACAGATATGGAAATGAAGGGACAAACACAAGAGTAGCAAAGCTGTGAAGCAGAGTCTGTTAGTTGCCATTAGTGGTCATGTTACTTTGACAAAAGTTGTACAAGTTTTACAATATCAGAAAGAAATAGCTCAGTTCATTGTAAGATATTAAATTAATATATATATATATTAACTGTTTTATTTTCTTTACATAATATTTGCTTTTTGAAGCTATAGTGGTGAAACAATTGTACTGGCCAGTATCACAAAAAAGCTGACTAGATATTGGTGAATAAATGTTTTTTTCATATATTTCTGAAATGCAGCAGCAATAGCTGGGATAGAGGAGACTAAATTTCTCAGAAAACTTTTTTTTTTTTTCCAGGTTTTCCAAAGTAATCTAGAGAAATTAGTTAGAGATTCTCCTCATGGGGAGATTGTGAGATTGTACCTTAAGTTCTTGTGCAATAGTCTGAAGCAGATTTCTTAACAGAAATAAGGTCTCTGTGCTCATTAAACTTTGGAGGTAAGTTCGGAGGCTAAACAGTGTGTTCCATGGTGTATCTGTCTAAACAGAAGTTTCACTGCTTAAATCAACTTACAGTTGATTAGGCAGCCAAAATTTATTAGGATTCTGCACTCTCAGTGGCAATGAGAGTTGCCACCTGTTGCAAGACTAAGCCTCAAAGTAGACCTAGTTGCCAATATGCTTAATCATACCTAGAGACATCACTGCCCAATAGCCAAGCAGCCAGAAAATATCTATGTTTTCAACCAAGCATCTAAAGCTAGATGCCTGCCTTTCCACAAACAACCTCTAATCCTATTTATGACCTTGTGACTGACAAGCATCTGCATTCCAGACAAAGTGCTGAAGAGTTCTCAATTACAGGAAATAAGTAGAAAGTTGTAGCAGGTTCTTTGCTCATTAGACTTCCCCCTCAGTGACTGTGGGAGTGTGTGGCATGGTGGTAGACTCTCCTGCTGCTGATCATTTGTCTGTCATAATGTGGTCAGCCACATTCATAACGAAAGGCTAATGTGTCAAGAGAATCCAAAGATAGAAGTTCAGCTTGACTTATAAGGATAAAAGGGGCAGAGCTAATTCTGAATGGCTGTCATTTGTGTTTCCATGTGCTGGTGACTGCTTTTAACTTTAAAACCTGTCTAAAGCTGCAGCCCTCCTTACTCTATAAGGAGTACAGCAGTGTCATTGAATTACCTGATAAAAGATAACAGGAGTTTCTCCTATCTCTTGATGCCTTCTTTTGGGGGGCAGTTGACCTCCAAAGGACCAGCTGATGAAGCATACCAGGCTCTATTCTCAGCAATCACATAACAATGCCCAGTTTTAACATGGTGCTACTCAATTATACATCATCCTTTTCTAATTTCACAGGTGGAAAAGCTAAGATATGGAGATGAAATATGGCAGGGTCAAGGTCACTTGTTTTGTTACTGCTGTACTAGAAACTTAGTCCCTCAGGTCCTTGCTTTGTGTTCTAATGTCCGTTGATTTTTGCCCATTGCCAGCATGATCTGGAAGGGGTAAGCTAATATGTTTTCACTATTATCTATTGAAAGCAGAAAAGAAAATTTGTTTCCTGTACTTATTTGTTTCCTTAAGGACTGGAAAAGGCCATATTGTGTGAAGACCTTCTGGACCAAGATGGAATGTAGGATATTTGAGAAGGCCTGCTGTAAGACCACAGAGATCTTCAGAGATAAAAGACAGGGGTTGTGCAAACCAAACTTCTTCCTTAGGATAAAAATGTGAGTGAGAATGAGACATTCTAGCAATGGATTTGGTAACTAGCTATATATAAGGGCTGCTCTGAAAATAATGCCTCCTATTTTATTGTATTGGTCCACAATGTCAGAGGCAGATGTTGATGGGATAGCAGCAGAGGGTGAAACTTTCCACCAATCATTAAATTTTGTTGCTGTGCAACAGGTGGCAGCAGAGGCAATTAGACAAAATGGTACCTGATTCAGAAGAGTTTATGAAACAAAGGTATGGAATTATTCCCCCCATGCAGCAGAAATTGTTCCCAGAGACATTCATCGACACTTGTTGAACATTTTTGAAGATGAAACGGTAGATGTTAGAAGAGGAGGTGGTGGGTAGTGCATTTTAGCAGTGGTGACAATGACAGTGAGTAACATCTGTTGCACAGATTTTTTGAGTGTGGCTTGCTGCCTCTTGTCCATACATGGTGAAAATGCATAGCTAATGGTGATGACTATGTAGCTGAAAAGTTGATCTATCATGTAGTATTATTGTTCTTTTGGTGTCTGTTGCTGTATGATGGAAATAAGTAAGAAACATTACTTCTGGAGAAACCTACATGAAAAGTGAAGTATTCATCCCTACTTAAAAGACTGGAGGAGTCCCCTTCTGCATTCCTTACTGACATAGTTCATCAGTAATGTGGTCTTCAAGGCACTATTCTTCCTGATGTCATGACTTCATGGAGGTTTTACCTGGAGGCAACTCTGGCTTAAGGAATTCCTATCTTTTCAAATGGCTTATGCAGTTGCATGGCTATCCAGACTACAGCTTTCAGTAGGATTTCTAAAATACTTCCTTTACATTTAGCTGAGCCCCTCTTCCTACTGCACCTGTCAAGCCCTTGGAAACTTGGTGACACATAAAGTAGCAGTCTGCTTGAGTCGGCACTCTGCTGAAGAAGCACTTGCAGAATCAGGCTAACATTCAACCTGAAGCCTGTCCATTGTGCATGAGACAAATATCTTCCCCCTGTCACATTGTGTTGGGTAACTGAGATTTCTAAATGATCTATTTTTGTTTCCTCCAGGTGGCCAGAGGCTTTTTTTTTTTTTTTTTAATAAGCAAGTGCGGTTGCACTGCCTTCATTTATTCTATATCATCACACGAGGAGCAGTACCATTAATTGACCATTTCCTCTTTTTTGTGTTTAAAATGTGCTGATCTGGGATTTCAGTGTAAACTGATGCAATTATAGTATTACACAACACTGCTTGATGCTGCAATAGCGAATGGCACAAACCATTTATCATTAATGAACAGGCAAGTGCAGGAACATTAGAGAGTTCAAATATGGGAGCAGTGGATAGCTCTCAAAGGCAAGCTACACTAGCAGGATGCAGAGAAGGATATGTGTTCATAGACAGGATAAAATTACAGACCCTTATAACTGGTGGTGTGATCATCCAAGTATATATACACTTCTCATCACTGCTCAGAGCTGTTAGTCCAAGCTCATCAGTCTGTATTCAAGCAAGAATGAGTTGTTTTCATGCAGGCAGATAAACTGAGGAGGAGACTAAATCCTGCACAACCTTCCCTCAGCTCCACCAGAGGTGTTTAGACTAACAGAGAAATCACCACATTTTTCCCTAAGGAAAATATAGAGTTGCTCAACTCCAGTTTTAAGAACAAGTCTAAGCCAGTTGTACACTGGAAATCAAACATGCGTAAATGCAGTAGAGAGAAGAAAAAGTTATTTTTGGCAGGGTTTTACTCTGAGATTATTAACACCTTTGTTAGACAAAGAGCCTCACTTGCTAAGCATCTGAGTTTTAATTCCAGAAAAGATATGTAATAAGTGTGTAATCATGTCAGACGTAAGACTGAGAGGAGGCCCAGTAAAAATGAGCTGTGTCTGCATAAATAGTAAGTGTATTTTTCTTTCCTCTCCACACTCCAGCACCCAATCCTCTGCAAGACTCAAGACACCTTGACAAAACTTAGCTCAAATAATCTTTTATAACTGTTCAGGATGTCCTTAAGTAACTACAGAGTTAGGCAAGAAAGGAAATCACAAATCCTGATGTATCTTCCATACACAAATATCCAGAGCAATCATGCAGACAAAATAAGTAGAAGAAAACATCCTGCAGTTTGCCTTGAAAGGTTTTGCCAAAGGCAGAATTTGGCATGTGTGGAAGAGAGGTTCCCAGCATTGTTGGCCACCATAAATGAAATTATTGCTTTGTTGGCTCATTCAAGTGGATTTATCCATTGCAAATATTCTTCTATTAATGCATTAAACTTTTTAATAGAAGTCTCCAAAAGACTGAGATTTTGTTCTTGAGCACAGCAAATGTAAAGAAAAAATGGACTTCTACAGTCCCTGAAGTATTAAGCAAATTCAGGCGCTATTCACAGGATGACTCTTCCCCTGAGAATTCATGCTAAATAGAGAAGAGAAACAGTGTTTTCATTCTGCTGCCTCTCCTCTTCATTACTGCGTCGCCTAATGGGTATAAACATTCCCATGAGATCCTTTGGGAGTGGAAAGAGAGCTACTGAACCCTCAGATTTTATATCCTTGTTGAAAGATATATGTACTTCTTGAAATACTGTATGAAAACCAAAGCAAATGCATATCTTCCCATGATGGATTTGTGAATTTAGTTCTTCCCCGCCTTCTCCTCTCTCCCCAGTCCCCTACCGGGTTGATTCAGTAAGGTAACCAAATGAGAACGATCAGTTGTTCATGAAAGATTCCCAAAGACCTGGATACATTCATGGGCCTTTGAATAATGCCACGCTTTAAAAATAAATAAATAAATAAAACAGTGGTTCTTCAGATGGATCTGCTGCTAAGCTTCCTGGTGTCTTCAAATAAATCACTTTGTAAGTATGACTGCTCTTAAAAGATGAAAGCCACCAACAAAAAAAGCACAAATAAATAACAAAATAAAGAACTGTCTAGACCTGTTGCCAATATGGACTTGTGGCTACAACCTAATAGTCACAAAACTGAAATACAGAAAATTTCAAACACTACTGTGCATAGTTTCTTTCGAAATCTGCTTCAGAAGTGACATTCTTCATTAAAAACAATCTGTCATCCTTTCTCAGATTACAGTGTAGCTAATCTTGCAAGAAGTCTGGCTACATGCATACAAGCATGGTTTGGGGAACAGCAAGGAGCATTACATGCTTTTAAGACAAACCCTTTGTCCACGCAGATTTCTGTCTACTTACAGATCGTCTGGATGTTCTGTGATGTACCACCTTACCTAACTGAAAAAAAAAAAAAAAAAACCCCAAAAAAACCAAAAAACGAAAAAACAACAAACATTAAATTGTAGTGAGCTTATTTGAGACATGGAATTATATGTCCTTCAGAGTTGGCCTCTGCCTGCCTGGGGCTATGCTTAGCTTTGCTGACTACTAATCTGATCTTGGTAAATCAGGTAAGCTACTCACATTAATGAAGAGACATGCACATTAAAACTGCTTACAGAGTACAACTACTTCTCAAAGGTGAACTAAAGCAGTTATCTGGCACTAAGCTTAAAATTAAATAACTTTTTGTCTCTTGAGCTGAACATAACATTGTTGCTGATAATTATAGGTAGTGGAAGAAATCTCTTATAATTGCCATTGTTTACAAGATGCATTAAATAGAGCTATTTTCCATTTCCAAATATGGAGAGTTTAATTGAGTAGAAAAGCAAGAAGCTCTGCATAACTCTCTTTACCATTCTTAAAGCTTAGCTATCAAAAGATGGAAAACATTATGTCTATACTATGTACCCTTTCTTGTTTTGAGGCTTTACTCAAACCTCAGGGAAAGTAAAGGTAGTTTTTCTACTGACTTCCATATTATCCAGAACTGGAATAGTGATTGAAGGTGTGTATACTCAGTTGTTTCTTTTCAGGCCTATGGATTTGGTTTTACTTTCAAGAAGTAGAATATACTGGGTGTCAAGAAGGCCATTATTGAAAGCCTTTACAAAATATCTTCTCCTTAAAAGTGCAGCATGTATAGATGCTTGTGATCTCTGTTATTTCTGAAATTTTTTTTTGGCAGATAATTGTGCAGTAAGGAAGAGCTGAATACTCTCTGTCTCTCTCTCTCTGTCTCTCTCTCTTTCTCTCAATATAAATAAATAAATAAATCTGACCACAGTGATGTTACATGGGAGTCATTCCTATTAAATTGCAATATCTATCAAAATAATGTCATGGCTTGGAAACAGAGATATCCCAAACCAGTATTAGCATTTGATTATTGCCATGATTGTTTTATAAGTCCCCAACAGAAAGGGGGAAAGGAATCAAACAGAAGTGAAGAAAATTAGAATACTGAAAGTGGAAACTTATTTTCTGTTCTGATAACTGTGTACATGCTGAGGAGACAGGAATGTGATCATCTGAGGAGTGGTGAGGCAGCAGTTTTTTGTGTCCTGATCCACCCCCTTCCCTGTCCAGCAGAGTTTTCACATGAAATTGTAGCCATACTTCAATTAAGATAAATCAAAATTTTAAAAATCCAGGTGAATTCCTATCCCCCTTAGAATAAATAAAGAAAAAAGCTTTCATGAGTTTTCACATTTAAAGACAGCTGCACTAGTTATGTCTCAATTTAGAAAAAAAAAAAAAAGAAAAAAAACAGAAAAAAAAAACAAAAAAAAACTTATAGAAATGGACAATGCTGAGACAAAAACAAAACAAAAAAATAGAAATAAAACATGAAAATACTAGCTTAAAATTAGAATTAATGTCACTATCACATATTTCTGTGAAAGTTACCATGTATATGAAATAATATTTATTTTTTGTCCATCTATTTTGAAGATGCATCTACTCATTAGAGTACTGTAGAATTCATAACAATTTCAAACAATTTTACAATTTTAAAAATGTATTTTTATTTTTATACAGCTAAATAGGAAGTTCTTCTACAAAAGTTCTATTTCAAGTAGAAAATGAGCAGTCTAATCCTACATCTCCTGACGACTTTTTACCCATGAACACATTGTTGCCATTTACTGTTTTGGCATTATGTGAAAATAAGCATATGTATAATTTTTCATATAAGTAGTGCTTGAGGAACTGGGTTCAGATGAATCATTTTTTCCAGTTATGTTCTTGAAAATCTATTTAGGCACTGGTTTAAATAGAATACATAAATCTGACATTCAGTCTATTTCTGTTAATGTGTAAAGCATTCTAGAAATTGTTTCTGATGTCTTCCATCATTTATATAAAATGTATGAGAAATAAAATGTTTGAGTGACTCTAAAGCTAGGGCTTCTTGCCAACTTGGACATGACAGTAGGGAGACTAGTGATAAACTGTCAACCAGTAATTCAGGTTTTGACTGGAATTGAATTTCTTGTCTGTGCTCCTGGTAGCTGACAAACGAGGACATGAACAGCTGTGTGCCAGCCATTAATTTCCTCTTACAAGCCACCGTGTCTCCTGAGACTTTCCTTTTCTATCAGATCATTGCCCTGTAGGGAATGGATTTAAAGTGCAACCATCCAGGAACTTTGCATGTCCTTGAAGAAAGGCCCTTTCTTGTGGAATGTGATCCTCTTCCTGCCTTACATCAAACATCAGATACAAAAAAGAGACAGGAATATTCTCTGCAAGCAACCTCTAATTCTGCACTCAGTGCTTTCTCACAGGAAAGCAGACAAAAGGAAAAATGTGCAGTGGTAGACCTGACTTCTAATTGCATAGATGTAGGGATTTGAGATCAGCCCTGCAGATATAAGAGCAGGATTTTCCCTTTGGTCTTTTCGTCTTGGCTGAGTTATTGCTAAACTATTTGGCCTCTATATAAGAACCTGACCTTCTGCTGCACAGCAGGCAGCCTGACATTTCTTCTCCACAGAGCTTTTAATTACTAAGTTTGTTAGAACAAGCATCTAAATCAGAATCAACGTTGCCTTATCTAACTGATTTCATTTGGAATGGCTTCATGCTTCACAGTGCTTTACAGATGCTTCTTGAGAGAGTTCAAGCAAAAGACAGCTACCAGAGGATAAGCTCTTTCTGAAGACATTTGGCTCTTGCAGCTAGTTTATTTGCCAAAGAAAACTCTGTGTCCCAATTCTGTGAGAATCACTGGAAAAATTTAACCTGCTGCTGCCTATTCTGCTCTGCTTTCATAAGTGAGTGTCTATTGTCTTCAGTAGACAGGAAATCTTTTCTATAGTCTCTCTTCTTTTTCTTTTTCTTTTTTTTTTTTTCCCATCGGAGCTGCTTCCTTTTGTTCACTTGCTATTTCTTTCACAAATATTTCAGATTTCTGCTACCAAGAACTTTATCTCCTTTATTACCATACTGCATTTCAGCCAAACGTGTTCAAGAAATCTCTTTCACCTGAGGAAATTATGACAGTGAAGATTAATTTCACACAGCCGCCAAATGGATGCTAAATAGCGCTTCTGTTTTTGTATAGAGTACTGACTGATACATCCTTGACTGCTGAAAGCTGTGCACCAGACATGAGCATATATGTGTAGCATAAATATCTAGTATAGGATGTGGTAGCATTTGATAAAGCAAAATATTAATTTTTATCTTATAATGGAATCTTATACTGGAAAAACTTGATATGTTTGCTTAACCAAATTCTTGCATCTACGTATATTCAAGGTAGCACAAATTCAGCTTTTAAACAATTTTACCAAACTCCATAACAAGCTATAGCTTACAGCGATTTGTTTTATCAAAGCATAGTTCTGTCATGGAAGAATATTATTCTGTCTTCATGTCCAGGGGCACACACTCTCTGAATTGCTTCAAGTTAACGCAATGAAGAAAAATATTTTAAAGCTTTTTCCCTCTTCAGTTAATAAATCTTTTAATACCTAATTTTTTAGGAGTATGCAGCTGGAAAGAGCAATCTGGCTCAGAAAGGAAAAGACTTCAAACTCTCTGAAGTTCCTTAGTCCTATTTATCTGCTACCTCACCCAGATGTTTAAAATAAGCATTGAAACATTTCCTGTCCAATTTTCTTTTCCCTGCATGGTGAATTCTTCCTACCTGTATTAATGCCTCACAAGGAGCTTTTTATTTTGGTAAGAAGGTAAAAGAAACTCCTTTAATTGATTTCCTTCAGATTTCTATTACTAAAAAGTATTGAGGCAACAACCTTGATCCCATTAATTGATGACAGGATAAATTAAGTCTTAACCCATTAGTAGAGTTTAGATAGTGTAATATTAAACATGACGTTCAGGTTCCAATTCCCACATGCTCAGTATCTTCGGAGTTGTTCCTTGGATGTACAGTTTGACACAGGAGCCAATGTCCACTGCCTTCAGAGCTGCTACTCCGCTCTGACTCAAGTATAAGAAAAAGCAAATTCAGGACTAGATCTTCATTAAGAAACCAATTTTAAGTTATATTTGACAACATTTCATGGCATAATAATAACATCCTATCTACAATCATATTTATAGTACAAGATAAAAAATGCTGCAAGCCACACAGCTGTACAAAAAGTGATGTGTAAACCAGATGGACTGAGTATAAGGAACTGAAGTCTGGTATTACCCTCACTGAGTTGACTGTGAAATAATACAAGTTGGTGTTGTAAGAACAAAATAAGTCTCACAGCATTTCAGGACATTTCAGTTAGGGAGGAAAATTCGCCATTTTTCCTGAACTATACTGTAACATAAAATAATTCTACTGGTGCTAAGATGCCTAAGAAGGTCATAGCCTCTTACGTCTGGAAGCAAACATGGATGAGTAGTGTACCTACTAGCTCTGAGGACTCTGAAGTTGATTTCCTATTTGTGGGAACCTGAAGAAAGTACAGAGCAAACTCAAGGATAAAATGAAAGTGATAGCTCTGGGGAAAGTGCTAACATTAGATTCTAATCATAGGGAAAGTATTGCAGAAATTTAGAGATTAAATTCTATCGGTGTTTAGCTATTTACATTATAGTATTAATATTACTTCATATTATTTATATATTATTAATATAATATTATTTTATATTGATGTATTATATTATATTGTTTTTATTATTTAATATAGGCAAATCAATCCCACTACGAAGCCAATAGCCATATCATTATTCCTGTACAGAACAGCCAGTTCCAAGCAAGCATGACTCTAAATTTGTTGCCTGTTTCAATGGCGTAACTACAGAAATACCCTAATAACTCTCCCAGTAGTGATATCTGGTATTCCCAAAGGGAAATATCAGATATATTGTTTAGGGTATCCTTGCAGTGCACTAAGGACTGGGCACGCTTTATAGTTCTTTCTTTTGCAACCAGGTTGTAATGATCTCAGCCAACAGGGATTATAGACGGTCTTCCTTTGAAGCCCTCTGCACAGGTAAGAGTGTGTATGTAAGTGTGTGTGAAAGGCACTGAATTCTGCAAGTAAGGAAAACTTTGTGATTTGCTTAATAAAGAGCAAAAAACTTAAGCAGAGAATAGATATACATAAGATCACTTGGCCAGTGGCTTGCTACAAGGGTACCTGTGCCATGTCATTGGTGTGATTCTGGTCTCCTTTCAATACCCTTACCGATACCTTAGAGTGCATGTCTGTGATTCATTAATAAGGGAGTAACAGATGGGAGCTACAAATCAGTAAATGAGGTCACTTTCACTTAATTTCATCAGTACAAAATGCTCTTGAATTCCTTCAGTGAGATCAGGGGCCTACGACAGACATTATGTTGAATGAATTAGAAATATTAGAATGATTAATTAAGCAATTTTTGTTGCAACAATTTCAGATTTTTGTGGAGCAGTTCTTAACTACTTTTTTTTTTTTTTTTTTTTTTTTTTTTTTTTTTTCCTGGACTGCTAATGTCTTCTAACACTATGCAGCAGTCAGAGTATATTATATTAGAGGAGGGATGTAACTGTGACCGTACGACGTTAGAATAAAGCTGTAAAAAAACACCACGTCAGAGAATTTATCTTTCTTGATAACATCTTCTATTTCAGTAAATATAGTTGTACAGATCTTTATGCACATGCTTAATTGTTTGTACAGGAATACACTGACTGTATTCGGTATGAATACTCACGCTTACAGCTAAGAACACGTGTAAGAATTTCCAGGACTGAGGCCTGCCTTTTACCAGTGGAGAATTATGCTCTTACAAAGGCATCTCCTCCGGTGTGCTTAAATAAATCTGGTCCTTTAAGTTGTACAGAGCCAAACTTCTCCAGTCTTCTTGTAGTCATTTTGCCACTGCTTACTGCTTGGTGCCTATTCTTTGTTCTAACTGGTTAGTATATGTTATGCTTTCCCACAGCTCTCTCTTCTTCCTGTATCTCACACATGTGACTGAAAAACGTTCATCCACTGATAAGTCTGACTTCCCTTTTATGCAGTAACACATGATTTACTAGTATTAAAAGAATGTCCACATCCTTGAAAAATTCTCTTTATTCTTTAGCCAGTAGTGAGGAGCAGGGTCTGTTCCACTATGCAGCACATTGCCAGATTACACTGAATAAATATTCTTCCACAAAATTTTTCGCTTGCAATTTTAAGTACTATCTTTGTTTTTTCTCTGTAAGACTCAATGCAACACTGTCACATTTCACTGAAATGCACCAGGGTGAATACTTAAAACAAGTGCAAGACAGGTGCCCCATTTACGACGTAAGTAAATGTCACTGATTTCTTACTCTTTTCCAGATTATTGGATTTAAAAATAAACTGTAGAAGTAACAACTGAAGGTGACAAGAGGCAAGGTACCTAAAAGATATGCTACATATCAAGGAGATGTCAATGGATAAGATGTCATCACTAAATAAGTAGAGAATCGTAAAATCACAGAATTGTAGGGATGAGAAGGGACCTCTAGGAATCATTAGTCCAACCTCTCTGCTAAAGAGGGTTTCTTACATTAGGTCACAAAGGTGAGCATCCACATGGCTCCACAACCTCTCTGGGCAGCCTATTTCAGTGCTCCATCACCCTCACTCACTGTAAAAAAGTTCTTATTTGTTTGTGTATTTGTTTGGAACTTCCTATATTCCAGTTTTTGTTTTTTTCTCCTTGTCTTGTTACTACATACCATTGAAAAGAGTCTGGCCTCTACCTTTGATAACATAATATTACATGAATTAGAAATCTGGAAGTCATAAAGTGTTTTGAATTAATTTCTGAAGACTAATATAGAATAACACTAAAATAATAAGAATATTGCAGTAGCAATGTAATAAGAACAGTATTTGCAAAGATTAGGAACTAAAATTGGAAGCCATCATCAAACAGAACTTTTAATAGAAAGAGCTGACAGGCTTGTCTACAAATTAGTGTTTAATGAAGCAGGAAGGGATCTAAACAAGATTTTTGTATGAATCATAGAAGGCCTAAGGTTGGAGGGCACTTTAAAAATCATCTATTTCCAGTACCCCTGCCATGGACATCATTGCCAACCACCACTAGATCAGGCTGCCCAGGATCCCATCTAACCTGGCCTTGAATGCCTCCGGAGATGGAACACTGTTTTAGGGTAGGTTTGGATCTGAATGATGTGATGTCTCAGGAGCAGAGGCAAGCAGCACAGAGGGTTACGAGTTTTAGTCAACATACACACTCATACGCACACAGACATCGATTTTTAGATAATCCTCATTTTTAGATAATCTTTAGATAAGACCCTGCTCCTCACTATTGGCTAGATAATCCCACTTTAGATAAGCGGGAAGAAGAAATTCTCTAAGGAAGTGCACTGTCCCTTACTGACCCTTGAGAGATGGCAAATTCCTGAAAAGAAGAGAGAATGAACATGCCGGTGGTAGATTCAATAGGTAGTGCCAGCAGGTCATTCCCTGCTTCAAAGTGCACTTTTCCTCCCTCCTCCACCACAGCCTCTCTCCTGCTTTTATTCTCCCCAGGGTCTGTGGGTTTTTTTCCACTTGCATGCTGTACCTGCATGGCCAGTGCATGATACAGAACCCAAGTGGAACACCTTCTTACAAAACAAGTCCTTGAAAAAACAAAATAAACTACCAAGGTCAGCTCTCTTTACAAAACAAGATATTTGCAGCTACAGCCACAAATATCAGTTCCCTTAAAACTGTCAGAACACTTTGTCCCATCCCAGTATCATTCTTTAGTCAGGGCCCTTTTAGTCTGCATCGCAGGCATACACAGCTTCTCTGGGCACATGTTCCAACTACCCTTTGAGTAAAAAATTTCTTCCTAACATGTAACATAAATTTCCCCTCTTTTAGTTTAAGCTATTCCCCCTTGTCCTATCACTATGAGACCGTATGAAAAATTGATTCTCTCCTGCTTGTAAGCTCACTTCAAGCACAGGAAGGCCACAATGAGGTCTCCCCAGAACCTTCTCTTCTCCAGGCTAAACAAGCCCAACTCCCTAAACCTTTCTTCATAGGAGAGATGCTCCAGCCCTTTGATTAGATTTGTGGCTCTTCTCTGGACCCTCTCCAACAGGTCCACATTATTCCTTTATATAGTACCCCAGGCTTGGACACAGGTCCCAAGATGGGGTGTCACAAGGAGGGCAAATCAACTCCCTCTTCTTGCAGGCAACTCCTCTTTTGATATAGCCCAGGATGCTTTAAGCCTTCTGTGCTGCAAGCACACACTGCTAGCTCTTGTTCAGCTTTTCATCCACCAAGACCACCAAGTCCTTTTTTAGAGGGCCATTCTCAATGAGTTCTTTCCTCTGTACTCATATCTAGAATTGCCCTAACCCAAGTTCAACACCTTGCACTTGGCCTTGCTAAGCCTCATTATAGATCCTCATGGGCCCATTTTTCAAGTCTGTCCAAGTCCCTCTGAATGGAATCCCTTCTTTCTATTCTGTTAACTGCACCTCTCAACTTGATGTCATTGCCAAACTTGCAGACGGTACACTCAATACCACTGTCTATGTCATTGATAAAGATGTTGAAGAGCACCAGTCCAAGATGAATCTCTGTGAGACACTGTTTGTGACCGGCCTCCACCTGGGCATAGAGTTGTTGAGAAGAACTCACTGGCTACAGCCATCCAGCAAATTCTTTAACCATTGAACAGTTTGCCCTTCAAATCCAGCTAGATAAAATCCAGGTAGATAAAATCAGCTGTGCTTCCTTTATCCACTGATGCTGTCTTTCCATCGTAGAAAGCCACTGAATTGGTTAAGCATGACCTGATCTTGGTGAAGCCTTTCTGGTTGCCTCAGATCACCTTTGCATCTTGCATGTGCTATAACATCTCTTCTAGGAGAATCCTCTCCATGCTATTCCCAGGCTGAAACATGAGGCTCACTGACCTGTAGTTGCCTGGGTCTTCCTTTCTCTGTTTCTTAAAGATGGGATTGATATTTCTATTTTTTCAAGTCACTGGGAAACTTGACTGACAACCATGATTTTTCAAATGTGATGGAGAACAACCATATTAGTCAGTTTCTTTAGAACCCTGGGATGCATGTTATTTAGTGCCATTGACTTGTACACATTCAGCCTCAATTGTTGGCCTTGGAATTGCTCTACTCTTACAATGGGAGGGATTTACTCCCCTGACCCCCACTTAGAAACTCTGGAGATAAGTGGCATGAGTACCCTGACTGGCCATGAAGAACAAGGCAAATAACTTGTTAAGTACCTCCCTCAGCCATCTCCATGACTGAAGAAGCCAGCTCTCCTTTCTCATTTATCAGAGGCGGTACTCTCTCATTTGCCTGTCTTTTCTGCCCAACGTATCTAAAAAAATCCCTTCTTGTTTTTCTTTCACATCCCTCACCAATTTAATTCCTCTCTTTAATTCCATCTGCACATTGGCTTTTCTGACTCTGTCCCTTTACATCTAAATAGCATCCCTATGATTCTTCCCAGGCCACCCATCCCTGTTTCCACTACTTGTACTTTTCTTTTTTTACCATCAGTCTGATGAGC
Organism: Lagopus leucura; assembly: GCF_019238085.1. NCBI lineage: Eukaryota > Metazoa > Chordata > Aves > Galliformes > Phasianidae > Lagopus > Lagopus leucura. The sequence continues at coordinate 36,015,539 of NW_024962335.1, read as the reverse complement.
AGATCCTACTTCAGCCATGATGGTTTACTGCTTCATCTGCCTGATTTCTTATTCTGGGAGATGGAGAGCTTTTGCAAATCAAAGTTGTTAGTCAGCAGGAAGCTCATAAGTACACTCAGTAAGCTACTGTTCTTATCTAGCACACACCTTAACCCTGGGGAGTAGTATGTGAGTAGTAGCAACTGTGTTATGAAGCAGTCAGCCATTACACTCCAAGATTATCATCTCAGTCTGCTTCAGGATTCTTCCAAGTTATGCAGGGAGTTTGGAAAACATACATGTAAGATTTGACATTATTATGTATTTGTCATGTGCTAGTGTTTGAAAGAAAAATCTTAAAGTTGTTGGAGCTGTGGAGTAGTGGGGAGCACTGAGCTGTATGAAAGAAGAGTGCAGAGAGACAGACTGTATTAGAAACCGTGTCCCATGATGTTACAAAATGTGATGATTGAAGGTAAATGTTAGGAGACACAAAGAGCATTGTTAGCTTCTGATATTGCAGTAGACCTGCATCTTGCAGTGACTGGTGATTCTTCTGTGGTACTTCGGATCTCAGTCCCAAGCAGATGGGCCACTAATGAATTAACAAAAAAACTCCTTGCTACAGCCACATCTTTCTTTCATTGCATCTGGTGTAGTTCTGAATAAAGTTGCTCATAATTACTATTTAATTAACTTGGATCAAAGTATATTTCATGTCTATACTCTACATTTGGTTGACCACTACAACAGTCAGTCCTAAACTGTAGTGTCAAATACACTTAAAGCAATGGAAGTGGTCTGGTTGAAACCGAGGGCAGTACCAGAGTATTCATTTCTACCTGTGAGTTGCATTTTTCAGTTGGCATTGGCAATGATTACTTCTTAGCATCTTGCCTGTGGTTGAGGTACTGCAGGAAGGTTTGTTTTTTTTTTTTCTCCATGGACTTACAAGTGAAATGTTGCTTTTAAAGGCAGCAGAAAGCATGCTCTGATATAAAAGAGACACCTGATTCTAAGTACATGCAAATGTGTTTTGATGTGTTGCTTTTCTACTCCTTGGCTTTTGTATTATGAGAACAACATCAATACAGTGGAAAATCCTTTTAAAGCATCTAGTATTTCACTGTTTCTTTGAAGAGGCTGTGCTTGCCTGTGGAACAAAGCTGTGTTGCCATTTTGGTGGAGCGCAACCTGACCTTCCTCTTGAAGAAGTCGTGGTTTACAGTCTGGCAGAGCCTATTTCTGATAAAGCAGATGGTTTATCTGCTGATGGTTCAGCCACTTTTCATTCACCACTGAAGAAATTTTGTTCTGCCTTGCTGTAAAGCTGTTATTTTAGAACTCTGTGTTAAGGAAATTGTTATATTTTTAACTTGCAAAATGTCTTTCTCATTAGTGCTTTCTCACTGCATGGGTGGCCTCAACTTTTTAATCCCAACTTTCCCTTAACCTTAGTCAATCTTCTTGTCAGTTTATATTGTCCCCTGCTCAGCAAAAAAAATGTTTGTCTCTGTCAGTAATACAAAACTGAGAGGTGCTACTGACTCCCTGAAGGGACGAGAGGCCATGCAGATGGATTTAGGTAGGAGGGCTGCTCTGAAAGCAATGCCTCCTATTTTGTTATGTTGCCCCATGATGGATGTCTATGGAATGACACAGAGGTTGGACATTCCTCACAATATTTTGTTTAAATCTGAATTTCTGTATGTGGAAAAAATTGCACCAATTGACAATCATTAACACTTGCTGAGTGTTTATGGAAGTGAAAAAGTGGATGTTAGCACAGTGAAGTGGTGGATGGAGTGCTTCAGCAGTAGTGACAGCAATATGAATGAGAAGCCACATTCTTTATGGCCATATAGATTTTTATGAGCATAGCATGCAGATTCTTATTCGTCATTAGCAAAAATACATAGCTAATAGTGGTGACTGTGTTGAAAAACTGCTTTGTACTTGAGAATTTTCTCTATTAAATACTGTTATTGTGCTCATTGTCTCTGCTGTGGTTTTCATGGAAATAAACAGCAGACATTACTTTTAGAGCAACCTACATACTTCATAGCATTGGAGATGAACAGTGACTGCGTTTAGTATTGATATGTCTTCACCTTGAACATTGTATGTAGTTCTGGGTTGTGCAACATAAAAAGGATGTTAATGTCTTCGAATGCATTCTGAGGAAGGCAACCAAACTTGTAACCGAGCTGAAGAGCAAGTCCTGTGAGGAGAGAATGAGGATGCTTGGGGAGGATTGTGAGGCAGCCTCATTGCTCTCTGCAGCTTTCTAAGAAGGGGAAGTGTAGAGAGGTGCTGGGCTCAGTTCTTTGTTCACTGATGGCCAGGGAAGGTTCAGACTGGACAGTAGCATAAATTTCTTTGCTTTTAGAACAGGCTTCCCAGTGAAGTCATTGATGTCCCATGCTTGTCAGCATTTCTATTTCCAGCTGACCAAAGAATATATCTAAGTCTGGTTTTGGTTACATTTCTTTAGACTCATTCACTTGTAAGTGACATACTAATAAGTTAATGGGAATGCTTACCTATTCTGACATTGAAGATAACATTAAACAGTATTTAAAGTCAAAAGTGAAGGCAAAAAATTAATAGAGATTCAGAAAGAAAAAGCCCTATTATTTTCATTATTAACACATGAAATTTTAGTCACTGAAGCACTGATCAGGCCATGTGAGACAGAATAGAGTGGGTGATATTTACCCTCACTGGAGGTAGTCTCCTCTGTTCATAAGTCTCCATGAAACTTCCAGGATCTTTTATCATGGTCTGATCAAATATTCTACTCAGTATTAGAAATACTTCCTTTCCTCTTTCTTCTGCCTGCCACCATGGAAGCAGCATTTCTGCCAGCTCTTTTTGCCCTGAGAGAGGAGAACTCCAAAGCATGCCATCATCAAGAACTTGCTTTTATGCTCCTAAAAAGCTGGTTGTATATTCCCTTTTCAGCAGCTTCAAGAACTGTGGCTGACCAAGAACTAAGCACAGAATAAAGACTGCACAGATTGCCTGTATAGCATTCACTACCTGCAACACAGGAGGGTGCCATCAGCTATTAATAACATAAATGGTGGCACACCATTTTGTTTCTAGCACCCAGGGTTCCACTATTGGTGGTAGGAGTGGATCAAGTCTTAGGGACCACTGCAGAACTTACATCTTCCTTTGCCAGGTTGCTTTGGTCATGACCTTTTTCCCTCTTAAGTAATGTATCAATGTTGGCCCCAGAGGTGCTCAGACACCTTGATGAAATGTGCTTATGAATGTGAATTGGAGTGACTAAACCATAAATGTGGGTCTCACTCTCTATCATCCAAGTTATAGTAGCAATTCTTTCTAATAGAGTAATCAGTAAACTTTTTGGACTCCAAGTTTAAGGCAGTATTGACCCAGCTACCAAGAGAAATGAAAAAACAGGAAAATAGAATATGTTTTTACATACAATTCACTCCATTTTTCAGTGGATGATACTTAGATCCTTAGATCCTTTTGTAGGTAAATGACATTCAATATGAGAGGGCAAACAGTATGAGAGGGCAAAAATATGACTTTTATGCCAAACACCCTTTAAGTCTAAATTCTAGCTATGCTATCTCATGTTGGAGAAATCCCTCATCTTTCCGTGTTTGCTTAAAAGCTTTCATAAGCTACTGGAGCCATCTACCAAAGACTGAGAAAGGTGTTTATTTTATAAACATTATAGCAACTTGCTTAAGTCTAGGATACCGCATATGAATGTAGGGGAGTAAATTCAAAGAAAATGCGGGGAAGTTTATTTCTGCATCTCACATCTGCAGTTGTAGCAGCCTTCTAAACATCTAAACGACTAAAGAGTCACTAAGCAAAGAAATTATCTCAAATAATTACCCAAACCACCTTCTGTTTTTCACAGCAACTTTTAGATGGAAGGTGGCCAATTTGCCTTAAAATATGGAATTGAAACATCTTAACCATTGAGGTGGTCTTGGTAATTTTACTTCAGATCTACAGCTGTTTCTGCATTTACGCACTGAATAGCTTCTTCTCCTTGGTTCATCACATTTCTAGTTTTCTTTGCATGTGCATCTTATTCTTTCAACAAGTTCCCAGTCCAGGTGATTGCTTTCATATCCAAGTCTTTTTGAATATTGTTTTCAAGTAAGAATTCTTAAAGTACTGCCAAACACATGCTTTACTGCACTATAGCTATTACTTTATTTGCTAATTCTATTCTCTGTTTAAACAACAACAAAAAAGGCTAGTTTTTTTAATATATCCTTTTTTTGTCTTTTATCCTATAAATTTATATCATTATAATGATAATGTTTCAATTATTAAGCACATGATCCAGGATCCACTGGAAATTTATGGAGCTTTTTGAAAATGTCCAAGGATATTGGATCAGTTCCTAAATGCTTACAGGCTACTTGTTCTTCTTTTATTTTTTCACTCCAGATATTTTAAGCAATATTTATGAGATGGGAACTATGAGGGTTGCTCACATTCTTGTTCTGTTGTTTTGTTGGTTTCGGTTGATTGAGTGAGCTGTTTTGTTGTCTTTTTTTTTTTTTCTCCCGAATCACTATTATTTCCAGTAATATAATCTGAAACCTTATTATTGTCCTGGTCCATCTAGGCATGTGCTTAATTTAATCATAGTTAATCTTATCAACTTCAAGAGAGCTACTTGTCTTTTTAAAATTGAGCATATGATTAAATGCTATCTTGTCTTGGACAAAGACATAGGCAAACAGGCTGAGTGAACCAAATCCCCTTCAGTGCAGCCGAATCATGGAACTAGTTCTCAGCAAATCCTGACTACGTATTTTTTTGAAGAATAAATCTATAAGCCACTCCCACAGCCAGATGGGCAGTGGGATTACGGGTTTAAGAGAGGAATTTTTTAGGAGTGGTTACCCTGATTATAAGCAGAAACATAGTACATGTTTGAAGCATGAAAATATCCCTGGCAGCAGAATTTCTTAATTAACATTTCTTCAAGCAAAACAAAGCCCAATGAAGTTACATCTGAAGCAAGAAATAAACTCAATTTTGGATGAGGCAAATCCTTAACTGCTGTGTATGGTGGTTCTCAGGGGAGACTATTTATCTTATGCCACAGAAAGCCCCTGAGTTTACTTAGTGAGCTATAATGAATCAGTCTGAGTTCTGACAGTGATACTTCTACATGAAAAGCAATTGTAGCTTAATGCTTCTGCAGCATAGTATAATGCTCCTGTAATCTATAATACTAAGTAATTATATTGGTATTCATCATGTAGCTCCACAGGCAGTAGTTACATGGTATGCAAAAAATGAATTCAGAGTTCACCACCTGCTTTAAAATGTCACAGGCATGATTCCAAGCTTTATTGTGACAGTAAGAACTTCAGACATTAAGCCTTCATGAGATCAGAACTGCTATGTATTTATTAGTTCCCTTAAAATCATATGGGTGACTTAAGCATTTTCCGCTATTTGAACTATCTTTTTCTGATATTCTGGATACAAATGAAACTGTTAAATAGAAAATTTTTGAACAAAAATGCAAAAAAATTTCCTTTCTTCTTAGTCTTTCATTTACTGTGACCAAGATCCAAATCATTACAGCAGTGCCATGATTTTTCTTAAAGCTGATTTACAAAATGATGGTGTGAATTCTCTACTCAAAGATTACACTGTTAGAGACAAGAGACCTGTCTCCGCCACCTTGGAGATGGTGGAGTTGACTTCACTCTCTCCTTGCCTTGGGTAATGTGAGCAGGAAATACGCGTTTTGTGCTGCTGACCCACACTAGTCTCCATGGCATATTTAAAAAAAAAAAAAAAAAAAAAAAAAAAAAAAGGAAAGAACCACAGATAAGTGGTAACATTAAGTAATACTCTTCAATCCAGGCATAGCACTGCAGCTATTTTCTTCCCTTGCAGTGGAATTCAGAACAGAAAAGAACAGAAAACATCACCACACATTTTTGTATTAGGGCTACAATACAGTAAGAGGAGAGCTGAAAAGAAAATAGATCACTGAAAAAAAGTTATTGAATGAGAAATTTCCTGTTTCTAACTTCTGTTTTCCAATACCCTCACATTCCTCTGAGAAAACTGCATGCAGCAATCCAGAAAACATGGGAGTTTGAGACTAGGCTGTTTCCATAAGAACTCTGTTTTGAATATTTGCTGTTATCCAATTATAGTGGAAGAAGGTATTTCTTCACCCTTACCCTCTCCTAGAACAACTACCATATCCTGATGCCAAGTCTCTAGAAGCCAAGATTATTGACCTGTGCCTCTTAGTCAGATTCTGAGATCAGGAGATCATGAGGGCTATTCAGTCTGTTTCACATGTTTGAGGAGTTTAGTTTTCAAGGAAACAGTGTAGTAATTATTATGTCATACATTCCACCTTTCTACCTTTCAGCTCTTCAGTCTGAAGAGTTCTGCCTTCTTAAGACTTCAAACACAAGTTTTTGTGGTATCTTAGCGCAGACACTGTGGCTCTGGTAGCCAAGAACTTTTTTTAGCACTGAAAAATTCCCTTCCTGGAAGGTTTTCCTCAGGGCATGAATGCAGGAACCATGTTCTGACCTGTAATTTGTCTCATATACTGGGATGATAGTTTATGTTCTATCAGCAATGTAGAAATGAGCAAATTTCTGTCTTCCAAACTTAATGGGGATCACATTTAGTCAGTGTGTACAAAAACGAAGATAAAGAAGTATGTTCCATCTGAGCAGTGGGCTGTGCCACATGTGAATCTGGCTGAAGGTATTTGTAATAACATGACAAAACTGCCATTCAATATTTTAAAATATATTTAATCTCTGAGCCTGAGAAGCAGAATATTTCAATCTCACATTTATCTACTACACTAATGTGCAACTTCTCAACTTTTACTTGGTCCAGAAAGATTAGAGGCATATTTCTACTCCCTTATCCAGATTACACACTGTGAGTGTCTACAAGCAGTAAGCAAGATGCTTATTACACAAAATAATATGTATAAAGCAAAATTAAGATTTGTATTAACATTCCTTTCTCAGACACAGAGAACATAATTTCTGTTGATTCCTTTTTACAGTGCTAGACGTAGTATTTTACAACATGCTGCTATTTAATTTCTTTTTCATTTGCTGCTAAACATTTGTGTTCTGATCATATTGAGTAGTTAAAATACCATTTAAAAGTTAGGTATAGGGAACTAGATGGAATACTCAACAGTTTTTATGACACTGATGATAAAACCTTGGGGTTTTTTGCATGGTAGATAATCCTTTCAACTTAGGCTAACTCTTTCACATTCAATTTGGATTTAGTCAAATTCTGCCCTGACTTAACAGCTTAGTAGTCCAAAGTGCTGACAACAAGGGTTGCACTGGAATAACAAAGAGCAAAACTTCATCTTCTGTCTTCTTTGAGTATAGTTAATTCCTAGTTAACGCAGGAGGATTGATCTCAATTAAAAGAGGTTAATTTTCATTTTGAATCAGTGTTTCAGATGATCTGGTGGCGTTTATTTAACACTTGTAATATCAGGAATGACTCTTTCACCTGAGATTATAGCTGAATAGTCCCTCAACCCCACCTTCCTAAAACTCTGTGAGACTTTTGCAACACCACACTTCTGACTCCCTGTCTTCTCAGCAGTTTTTCTCTCACCTGCCATGGAAATATATTCAGTCAGAAAAAAGCAGCATTTCATCTCCCTTAGAAGCCTCCCTGAGCATATTAGTGTATTATGTCAAATTATCTGACATGATTTACAAATAATCCAAGTATCCAAGTGTTCTCTCTCTTCTCTGTGGCACTAGTAAATCATAGCAACATCCTCAGAAAGGGCATCTGCTGCTCCTCTGTTTTAGAGAGGGTTAGACAACATTCTGCAGTCATAGCACTGCTTTACAGAAGGACTACTCAAGTTCATGAAAGGCCCACTTCTGGGCAGACAAGAAACGTGAACCACGAGGCACCCACTGTACTTGTGTCAAAGTTTTATGTTCTCTCTCAACCCCTAGATAAACAAGAAGCCACTCTTGATTACCTACTCCTTGGTTAAGTAACTTGCTTCTCAAGGAAGAGACTAGGAGATTTGGGAAAGTGAATGAAAAGACAGTATAAAGTTCTGTCACGTTCTCTCTCTTTTTGCTCCATACAGAACCAACATACGCACAGCTGCTTCTCAAGCATGATTTAGAGAAGGCTGCTCATGTTCTCAGCTAGTTGTACAATGAACATCTTCAAAATGTGATCAAGCTGGCTAGAAATATAAGATCATGACATCAAAATGTCAGTTCTATAGTGAAAATATGGCTTTCACATGCTGCTGGCTTCAAAGCTCATCAACAAAACAGAAGAAATCTGTACTTGGAGATCTTCATGTGAAGTATTACCATTTGCAGTTGATCAGAAGTACCAAATCATCTTTTGTTTAAAAATATACATATATATGTTTAATAAAATTATCAAACTTGTGAATTTAAGACATTCCAGAAAAAAAATAGTAGATATATTTTTTCTGACACAGATTCTTGTTATGGAATTTAATGGAAATGTTACTGCTAAACTCTCAGAAAATCTGCACAAAACTGTACAGATCTACAGGGACAGAGAATAGCAGACTCTCCTAGGGAAAGGTTTCATTATCCTTACACAGCTTGATTTTTTTTACACTACGTCTGCGCATGCTTCGTCATTCTGCCATCTGCTGTAACAAAATACAGGCAAAGCATTTTTGAAAATAAGCCCTCTGCACGTTAAAAATGCTCCCACCCTTCTCACAAGCTGTTGAGCTGATTATCCTCACCTCCTCATTCTCCCTTGGCCCCACCATCACATGCTTCATGAATTAAATACATGTACCAAGCAGGGAGAACATAGAATCCCATTGATTTTGCCACAATGTTTCTATTAAATGAAATGAATAGTCATGCATTTTACTTTACTGTGTAAATGCATCTACTGGAAGGACAGAAATATCACGTCATTACCATTAAATTCTTAATTTTAGGACTCCCAGTCAAATTTATTTCTTGTTTGGTATTGTTTCCAAATACACAATGTATAGCGATGTTGATTGCTATAGCACTGAAATTATAGAGTATAAGCAGAGTAGTTTTTAGTGCACTCTCTGTACAGTCAAAGTTTTTTCCTGGTGCAGCAGCACAAATCTCTTGGTAGCAGTAAACTCTCTACACATACTGCATTCCCGAACACATGTTCAAAGGTGATAAAATAAATGCAGATGGTTTCCCAAAACCTCAGAGGAGTGTTTTTTACTGTTGCTAAATGGACTATAAAAAAATTGGGAAAAAACTGGAGAAAATTTACTTTGACACAGAAAGGCAATTTCAGAATAGCATTCAGTCATTTGGGAGAAAAGCTAAATAAAACGTGTGTTTATAATGATCTATTGGCAAAATAATATTGACAGAATATTGAAACTGCCTAATAGGAATGAGTTTCAAAATACTTAAAATAAGTATTGTGAGCTGAGTGTTTTCTTAACTACTTAAACATATGAAAATGTCAGATAAGGAACTTTTAATTCAGTGTGCCATCACTGGAGCTGACAATAAAATCATCCCAAGCTACAGGCAAAACAGAACTAAGCTTTAACAAATTTATTACAGGCTTTGTTTACAAACTTGTTACAAAATTATACAGCATCTTATGTGTACACAGGTTTTACAAGAACATGTGACTAATGAGTGCAATTGCTCTGCTCTCTGATTGAGATCTGCAGGTTTCTCTTCCATGATGGCCTGATGCAGCTTTCCCCACAGTATTTTTTTTGTTGACTTTGATGGAATTTGGATCACATCCAAAGTGTAACACTTCTGTTCATTTCTATACTGAGGTAAGAAAGAGGCAGCTGATCTCATAACCTTATGCTCCCTGTTTCTTTCCTATTTAATATGTTTCAGATGATTGGTGTTATATTTGCTTTGATGTGTTTTTGCTGGGCACTTAGAAAACACTCAATGTATTGGTGATGTTAAGAATTATAATGACTTTCTTTAACTAAAATAGCAAATTGTTTTCTTTAGACCTATGAGGAATGATCATTTTCAGTGGTAGAAATAATTAGATTAGAATCAATTCTAATTTTAATTACATTGCTTTAATAATACATTCTCACCTGTATCTAGTATACTGTCTCTGGATATATAGTGATGTGAACAAGAGCACCATCCACATTCCAGGAACAATGTAGTCACCAATTAATGGGATGTAAGCAACAGTGTCTATCCAAGTTCAGAGGATGCTCTTCTTATATAGATATAGACCAAATTGATACATGGAAGAGTGAAAACCTCTGAAGTCAATAATAGATGACAATATCTGTTCTCGGCTATTCACTATATCTGAAAATAATCTCTATTTGGAAATTTTGGATGTAAAATTAGATTTTTAACCTGGAAAATTTTTCAGTGGGACAGTCCTCTTAAAAATATGCTTCTCCTCACAAACAGAAAAATTGATAGTCAGAGGTTATTGTAACCTACAGTTACAAATAAAAATAAAAATAGCACAAGATCTGTTGAGGGTTTTCTTTTGTTTGTTTTCCAAGGAGGGAGAATTCAGAAAAAAAATCTAATCACAGATTAGATACTGAATTGCTTGTTATATCATCTCTTCCCTTTTAACCATTGCCTTCGTACTAAAACTGAAGCTATTACTGCTTGAAGCAAAGTTAGCTTCTAGTCCATTGAGGTGATTACTTTTCCTCTGAGGTAAATACCCTGGCTTCATATTGAAAACTGAGAGAATTCTCAAAAAAACTTTTTGTTTATGGCCTCCCCTCCAGAATTACACCTCCATGCTCCAGCCTAGTTTTCAGTGTCAGCTATTCCCTTGCTTCTGCTCGTGAGAAACCTGTCCATTTTATGATGTGTAGGGCTCTCTGCAAGGGATTAGGGGAGACCACACAATTTGTTACATTGATCACCTGTTACAGATTCAAAGTTGATTCTCCAATAGTGAAAATTATATGAATAAAGGCACCTTATCACCATATTTTGCATACTCTGATCTCATTTTCACTTCTGATGTGTAACATGCAACAGCAATGAAAGCCATAATGTAAAAATTTAAGACCACTATAGCTGCTTTTTTGAAGGGCTTTGTTTTGAGCACTGATTGTGGATTAAGAATTAGCTAGGGACAAATAATTTATGTGGTTCAATCTTAGTTCTGTTGACCAAAATCTATGACATGATTCTGATTTACTTTTATCACAGTAAGATACCATCCAGTGCATAATATAGCTAATGCAGAATGGCCCTTATCTTCAGGTAGAATAATTATTAGTGTCCCCACTGGAAGTACATGGTGATGCAAAAAATAATTTGAGGTATTTGTTAGCAAGTTTTCCTGCCCTAACCACAAACCTGTGTGAGTAAATAACTCTATTATAGCTATGGTTTACCTGAATTTTAATGAAAGTATGGCTCAAAAAGAAAATCTTCTATGTCTCTGTGAAAGGTACCAGGTTTGCTGTGAGCTTCCACTCGATTTTCCCTCCATTTAAAACAAGGACTGTGTTACTGAGGAGAACAGTTTCATATGAGTGTGTGGCTTTGATAGCCATCCTAGGATATAATCTCTTTCTTTATTATAATTCTTAAGCCAAGAGCTTTTTTAACATAAAGACAACACTGACTTTGTTTCTAATTTTAAAATGCAGACAGAGAAGAATGATGTAAAAATTAATCATGAGATAATAGATTAGTGTAGAAGAAAAGGTCAATCACAATAAATGCTATATCCAGAAGAAATAATCATTTATGTATTAATGATCCATTTAGATCTGCTCTTGGTCTCATTAGTTTAGTTACAAACACTTTAGATTTTTAAAATATTGTTTCTAAGATTAATTGTCAGCATTAGAAATAGTTGCAAAACTAATGTGCTTTAAAAACAACAGTGGTTGCTGGATTATAAACAATCATCCTGAAATGCTAACAGGGAAAATGGTCATTTCATTGACAAAACTGACACAATAAAGATAAATTGTATTTTACAGCTACTTGACGACTCTGACAACAACATCGGCTACAGGCTACGACTCATATTTTAGTTCTTTTCTGTTTTAGTGTTGATACTGAATCCAATTAAATGTGAGTGTATAGTGAGAGATACAAATATGTACACAACTCTTGACACCAATCTGATTTTTAACAAGTTTAGTAAATAACTGTCACTGGTTTGACTATACTGAATGAAGAATACTGATTTTACACAGATTTTACAGTCAGGTTATGGTGTTCTGCCAACAGACAGTGTCACAAACATAGTCTAAAGAAATCTGGAGTTGCCCATAGCAGAGACTTGTTTATTGAGAGAGAAAGCTTATATACTGTAGATTTGCTGAAGTTTAATAAATAAGATCAACTTATAATATATAAAACAATATAAACATTTATATGCTACATGCATATCATATAATTTAAAGTAATAACTTATATAGCAAAGAGATGCAGATTTATGTTCTTCCTATTTTTCTTGACAATGCACACACGCAGGAGGTGTCTATTCTTATCCATCTCCAGCCTACAAGTTTATTGTTTTCTGAAGTCAGTGCTCTAACATAAGTTTGGGATGTCTTGCATTGCGAGTTCCAGTGCTTGTCGTCAATGCCTCGGCATCCATTTTTAACAGGTTTGGCTTCTTTACACCTTGTTTCATAAAAATATTGCTTAACTGGAGAGTTGCCTGTTTTAATTTCTCCCAGCACAGTTACCTGGTGTCCTCTAATGTCAATAGCAGATGATTTGTCCGTGACCCATAAGCTTTCACTGTCACAAACAGAATATTCCCCTCGGTGGCTCTTGTGTTCTGCGTACCTTTTCCTTCGAGATGTTCTGTTTAATACCACTGAATTTCCAACATAATCCTCTGTGAGGTACAGTGGTGGTGGTTGCAGTGGTGTGTTGTCACTCAGGAGAACTCGAGGAGAATTGTAACGTCTCTGCTGCCTTAAGAGGTCTGTATCCATTGAAATAACTGGCTGGAAGTCTGATTTCATATTTTCATCTCCATCCATCTCTTGGTGATCCTCTACTTTCTGCACTATATTTTGATAGTTTTCCTTGACATCTATCGTCTGCTTAGAAAGCTTGTTCTTCAAAATGTCTGCCCGAATTAGTTTAATAATGAGAGAATTCATTGAATCTTCTGGCAAACTCCTTTGATCCATATTGTTTGACTGAATGCCACGAAGATATGCAAGAAATATCACATAAAACAAGATGGACATCACCTTGTTCACCTGTAAGATCTACAAAGAAACAGAAAGTCAAGATAAATAAATGCAGTGTTTGAATAGTGCTCTCTCACTCATGCTATGAGATAGAGTACTCTTGAAGAGAAAATACACAGTTAAGCTGTAAAGTGCTGTTTCTTATATTTTGAACATCGGAAACCAATTTTTAGGCTTTTATAATACAAGTGGGAAGTCCAGATAGATCCACTGAGCACTTTTTTTGTGGTTCTTTTCTGGGCTGCGGCCTGTTTGCTATTTTTCTTTTTTTAATGAAGTTCCCTTGTTTCATGAGTGGAACAAAATAGCTAGAAATATTCATGGACAGAAGGAAGACTCTCTCCCCACTCCTCTTGAAAATGAAGAGTCTTGTTCAAACATATCAAAATGAACTCAAGACTGAAATTTTGAAAACTGTGCATCCTGTGCTTCTTTTTGTACTGCATTTTAGCGATACTATGCTTAATGTGGATTCCTGTATTGTTTATTCCTAATTCTAGCTTCTCAGTATCTTCTGAAAGCCCTTTGGCCACTTCTGGTTTAATCTTTCTATCATACTGTAGTTGAGAACTATAAGCATTTTTGGATAACTGTTTATTTTGTATTGAATTGCAATTGAATTTAAATGAAACTAATATTCAATGTCAAATAAAAGATCATGGAAGAAAACCATTGACTTTGAAGTAGACTATCTGAAATTTTTACACAGGCAGTGAACTGAAGATGAAAATATTAAACTCATGTTGTTACAGAACTGTCATACCATGTGAGAGGCCCTGGGTGAAGTACTGCTTCAAGTGACTGAAAAAAGTCTTGAGATTAATTCTCCTACACTGCAAACTAGTCCACCATATTTCAGTTTTCTAGCATTCTGGAATGAAGTCACAGACTCAAAAAATTGCAGAACAGCTGACGTTGCAAGGATCCTTAGGAGATCATCTAGTCTAATATTTCTTCTCAAACCAGGGTCAGCTGGAGCAGCTCACACAGCACTAAGTCCAGTCATTTTATTAATATCTTCATGGATGAGCAGTCTAAAACCCATCCAGGCAATCTGTTTCAGTGTTTTATCACCCTCATTGTAAAAAAAAAAAAAAAAAAAAAAAAAACCTAAAAATATCACTTCTTTCAGTAGTTTCTTCTATTTCAGTTTGTGCCCATTTCTTCTTGTCATTGTATGGAACACACTTGATAGAGTTTAGCTCCACCTTCTTTACTCTTTCCCAGTAAGTATTTCTACACCTTGATAAGATCCATCTGAGTTTCTCTCCTCTGGGCTAAGCAGTCCCATCTTTCTCAGCCTCTCTTTGTATGACAGTCCCTTAGTCATCTTTGTTTCGGTATGTCCATGTCTCCTGTACTAGGGTGCCCAGAACTGGACTGAGCACTGCAGATGTGAGTAAAGCAAAAGAATTACCTCCATTGACTTGCTGGTAACGTTTTGGGTACTGTGCATTTTCTCAGAATAAACTGCAGAGAAATCTGACCTTCTAAAATAAAAATTTCTAACAAAGCATTTTCTGTGTAAGAAGGAAAAAAAAAAGAAAAAAAAAAAAAGAGGAAAAAGGGGAAAAGGGAATGAAGCAAAACTTGTTTTAGCAACAGTGAGTCCCCTCTTAATAGTTTGGAACTGCAGCAAAATCAGAGCTACCCTCTGTGGATATCCTTTTATGGACAAGAAATGCGTTTTCTCCATTCTCAGTTTGTCACAGTATGAGTTCGCCTAAATCTAGACAGTTGTTTGCAGCAAAGCTATGCTTTGAAAGAAATTCTTAGATTTTCAGTTAACATGCAGTTACTGTCATACCTAAATAAATACTAACTTCATGTAGATGGATCTCAGAGCCGAGACTGACCTGTATAAAAGATCTTTTCCTGTGCAATTTAGCTTGCCCTTGGTAAATTACATTCCTTTATAAAACAGAAAAGACATTTTAAAACATGTGTCATTCAGCAGATTTCTCATAGCACTCAGAAGAACTAACTCACACATAATATGACACACAAGGCCATAGAATGGTTAGGAAAGCTCTGAGAACACTCTGCTCAAAAGCTGAAAGCATTATTCATGCCAGCATGCAGCTGCATGTAATCACTGGTCTGCTTCATTTCAAAACTAAGTGGCACTAACAAAATACACAAGTTGGAGCAGGTGATGAGGTGAGAAAAGTAAGACTAGAGTTCCTGCAAACTCCATTTAATATCATACTGCACACAGACAGAGTTAGAGACCTCAAAATCAAATCAGATAAAATAAACTCTTTTTTCTTACCCATGGCAGAACTATGTTAATGGTAAAAATCTTTTGTTGAAAAATATTTTGTTGAACCAAAAATAAAATGTCTTATAAATTTGGTGGGAAAAGTTTATACTACTCTGAAATTTAACCTGCAGTTTATCTTAATAAATTATGTGCTACAAAAAGTAAATTGTCTCAGAACAAATCTTTACAGTTTTCTGACATACTTTGGGGACAAGAATTTGGAAAGAAAATACAAAGTTTGGGCTAAAGAAATTACAGTTTTTTGGGAGTTACTACGAGACAGTTTTCCTAGGAACTGTTTACCTGTGAAGATAGTGGTGTACTCAGAAATTCCAGTCCAGAAAGATCTGTGACACACAACCTACTTGACATTAAGGTATATCATCTTGCCTGACTTAAGTGAGTCCTCAGTATATATTGAGTATAACCATACGTAAAATTGAATCAGGATAATTATCTTTCTGTGCAATATGTACTATACCTGACCTTTTTGTTCTGTGGTTATAGAAGATTTTAGAAATATCAGTTTGAATCTGAAAAAATCGACCTACCATCTTCTCTGGATTTACATCAAAATGTATCCCTTATTGACCTACCTGTTTATGATGAATTCATCATTTGACTAGGAACTCAGTATTGGAAGAACGCAGTGGTAGATAGCTTGATTTACTTTGTGCCTGTAGCCTCCTGTACCTCCAAGTTCCATTTCCATTCCATGTTTTGGTAATTCAGGTAGGGCTGCTGACATATTCTGCAAAACTTTTTTCCTGAGCTGCTGAGAATCTTTGGATTAGGTTTGCTTTCATCTTTTACTATTCTATGTAGTCTTCTAGCTATTTGGGATGCAGCGTTGATGCTTTGAGCTACTGCTAGACTCTTGCTAGACGTGGGTACATGGTTCAAAGAAGCCATTAAATATGGTCAGAAAACACTGTGCTATGTGAAATTTGGAGAAGTAGTTGTCATCAAAGTAGGAAAATATTCAATTCTTCATATTTATCCCTTTGTATAGTGTCAGTCTCCCCTTACTCAGAGATTCTACCTCAGCTTTCAAAAGTGATTTAAAACATGTCAACAGGAGCAAAGATCCATAGCAGAACTAGAAGTAGAACTAAATGGCAATTAAGCAGTCTGAATGGTATAAAGGTGCTGTCTATCTTGCTCTACAGCTTTTGCTCTGACCAGTTTTTCTTGTATTCCCACATAGAGGACTTACAGGAACAGATATCACACCATGGCAGGAAAGCCAACAAAAACTGATAGTACATAGAGCAGACTGTTAATGTGCGCTAAACAAGTTTGGCTTGGAGACTGCTGACATTCGTGGCATACCAGGTAAAAACAAACAAATGTGATGCATTCCAAAGTTGTTCAATCTTTCAAGTGCAGCTTAGCTTTATTTTATATTAATGGTTTATATTCCTGTGATGTTGACAGGGTATTGATGCTGTCTAGCATATGCGTCTTGCGGAAGTCCTAAATTTAGGAGAAATAAACAATCTTACCTATTATTTGTATTAAGAAATGAAATCCCCCACCAGACTCTGGTAAATTACTTTCCAATCTATTCTGACACAATGCTTTACATAAGATTGGAAGGCTTTCCTTTGTTTTGTTTGTGGTGATTAAAAATAATAAATATCTTTTATTTTGATTACCCTCTGAACAGTCTACACAGCTGAAGCACAAAATGTCATTTAATATGTGCTGTGAAAATAGTGAAACCCTAGTACTGTGAGACACAGCATAAGTATCCACTTTTAAGTTATTGCTCTGAGGAGCCGGAATAGAAGCTGGTGTGACTGGTGAATTTTTCATTCCGCATTGTAATACCCAACGTGATTTATGTAAGTCAGCTTGAAGTATGTGGCACTTTCAAAAAAATTTAAGAGCAGCTTTTTTTTTTTTTTTTTTTTTTTTTTCTAGACTAAGCAATGATCATTTGCAGTGGCTGACAGTTTATTCAGGCTTTTGCATGATAACAGTGCAATTATTCTCATCGCTTGCTAAACTCTCAGAAAACAAGAAGTAACAAAATGCCATTTTCATTTCCTAATCTTTATAACTTTGTTGATAAAAAATGCAGTCCTTACCTTCTGTGCTTTGGGAGGGAGTGAAAATGTATAGAATGAAAAATATTACTGCATTATGAATATTCAGATGGCAGAAGATAGATTATGATATAATTGTACATTAAATATGTGCACATACTTCAGAATAGAAATTGACTATTTGTCAATATCAAATTGACCATCTGTTGTTGACTATATGTCAACAACACATGCCTGTAGGAGAATTTATTATGATAGATGGCTACAGAGCAGTGAGTGCCCCAAGAGATGCTATGACCCTGCTGAACATTTCTGTTTCTCAAGACACAGAAATTTCAACATACCCAGTTTGAAACCAAAGATTTCACAAGAGCCAGGCCCACTAAGAAGCCTAAGAATTCAGACACAAAATAAAGTGGAACTGGGTTATGGCAGCTCTATGTGTTAACTCTCCCATTCTCAGGGCCAACCAAAATGTAAGCTAGAGTGAAGGAACTTGAAACCAATGCATTCCTCCTGTAGATGGGCTGGGGAGTAGGGAAAAACACTGTATCTGAGGAGGAGGGACCCACAGTAGATCAGTAGCTTTTAATTATGAGTTGCTCAAGGCCATTTTCAAGAGAGAACACATCTCAGCACTTGAGTCCCAACAGTCTCCAGTGAGAGGTGTACCAGTTAGAGGTATTGCAGTAATGGAATTAAGCCTATTGAGTCACTGTTTTTTCCTCTAAACAGTTATGTACTCAAGTATGAAAAGCTCACTTGCACTTCAAACAAATCTACCTTACTTATTATTACAGTTGTGTTCTTGACCCCTACCCTCTCTGGAAAGCTTTCCTAACTGGTGAGAGCTTTCTGAAAGACAGAATAATCACAAAATATGATAATACATCTGCTGTGAGGGGAAAATGCATTAACTGTTAAACATGCTGTGTACAACTGCAGTAACTTTGGTTCTTTTCTGATGCAGCGGATTGCAACTTTTTGTTTGTCTGCATTTGATTCTTCTGCAAATGTATCTTTTTGGAGATTAGAACACGATCAATTTACACATACCTATTTCCAAGAGAAAGGTCAGGAACAGTTTCTCAGTGCTTACCTCACTACTTGGAACAACAACTGCTTCTCACACCTTGTGCAACGGTAATTCTGTTTAGGGTTTCATACGGCCAACACTGACACAGAATTCTGGGCAGCTGAGACCTCCCAGAGGTGCTGGACACTCTCCAGTATCTTCTACCTATTCCACCAAGAGGCTTGACTATTAACAATGTGTACCAACCGCACTAGTTGCATCCTCTGCTCTGTGATCACCTACAGAAGCAGGAAGATATCTCCTCAGTCACAGCTAGGTCTTTTTCTATTTTAATTCCTTTCCTCATTTATATTTTTGTGACATGATGATTACAGCTGTCTGCTTCTGCCCAGAATGCCATCATGTAGTTTTGCACTAACCAGTTGAGTAATTGCAAATTGAGAAAGTCAGGGTGAGGTCATGACAGGTTGGGATCCTGGTTCCTCCAGTTTGCTGCAAGATTTTAGTAGAGTCAAAATCTCTGTTCATGACTTTCTACATCTGCAAAATAAGGAGCTCCATGAAATGATGTTGGCATTTTGTTATTTTGGATAAATACTCTAACATCCTTTGCTTTCTTCCTCAAATTGCTGTCTATTGTTGCCCTACTAAGACTAAAGATTTTGTCTCTCCACAGAAGGCTTGACAATATTGCAGTATAATGCCCTTAATGCTATATGGGAGGTGTCTGTCTGTTTAGAGACTAATGAGACATTTAACATAAACATTCCATAAATGTAAATCATCCTCTTTTCTTTTACAGCTTTCATGTCACTGCTATTTGAGAACTCCAAAAACATTTATCTGCATTAATACACAAAAATTAGGGTTTTTCTTGTTCGTGTTTAAACAGACTGGAAACAGAGAGCTCAGATGTAATTAACAAGGTTGTACGAGCATTCTGTTACAAACCAGGAGTAAAGAAAATATCTTTATGTGTTTTCATGCTGCACTGCATCAGAAAACTCATTTGGAATGTTGTATGATAAGTTGATCACAGGAGTGATAACTGTGAAATATATGGAAATAAAAATAATCACATCTGAGATAAGTGATTAGCCACATCTTGGTCATGATGAAGAATTAAAGCTGTAGCTGAGGTAAACAATTTCTGCAAAATTCTTCTGCTTTCATATTATTCACTGTGTAGCTCTGAAAATTCTCCAAGGTAACAAGAAATATAAAGGTCAAATTCTTACTTAAATCAATAAATTCCAATGACTTGATTAGATTTGTGTTATTTTTACAAAAACCAATAATTTCCCCACAGTTTTGCATTTGTCTATATTTTCAGTTTTGGGGTTTTTTTTTTTTTTTTTTTTTTTTGTTTTTTTTTTTTGTTTAAGTTTGGTTTGGTTTTGTTTGTTTGTTTTTGGAAATCACTTGAAAATTAGAAATAGAAAGCACAGGAACTAATCCATGATGGAGAATAATATAAGGTCATACAGTATTTTCATTGCTAATTGTCACTAGCAAAAGGATCAAGCAGCAAGCAAATTAAATTTGCAGCGGAACTGGGAAGGTATGCAAACAGCAGTTAGCAAAGAAAAATACAATCTCTGCTGGGGAGATGAAGACATAAAATATTGGCAGAAAATTACAAAATGAGAGTTGAACTAGAAATTACAACTTAGTATACTGGGAGAATAATGATCTTGAGCATAGACCTAAGAATTATTGAAAACTTTAGAGAGGTATAATATTTAATTAATGCAATTGCCATGGCATTGCATTGCAGAGCTAGGAAGGAATTTTTGTAGCACAGCAGAAAAATCAGGAAAGCGGTTTGAATGTTGGAAGGTATTGTCATATAAAAATAAAATAAAGAAAGAGCAGCAAAAAAGACTACAAGGTGTGTATAACTGATATTTAAGGAAATTGCCTTGAATGTGCAAGTTTTTGCTATAATGTGATAAAAAAAAGTGTGACAGAAAACCTCGTGCAAAGATCTAGAAAGTGTGAACACTGCTAAAAGTGAGTGTTCACTGTAGGGTGGTGCAAAGGAATGTAATCAGGAAAAATGAAATTAAAGAAAGAGAAGTTAAGCTGATCATCAAAATAAATTCTCAAGCTCTACAAAATATTTGCAAAAAGCCCAAAGCCACACCAAAGAGGCCTGTTTTTATGTTTTGCTACAGCTCTGAAAATCCATCTAAATTTTTTTTTTTTTTTTTTTTTTTTTTTAAAACTCTTTGACAATCCTTTCAAATCAATCTGGATCTACTTTGGCACAAACAGGGCCAATAAATTGTTTTGTAATAGTCAGACAGCAGTTCCTGTTTCTTCTGGTAGGATATGAAAGAGCAACCTTTTAGAGACTTTGCAAAGTAAGATATGAGGTATAAAAACATGAGGTGTTTTCATATTTACATTCCCACTGGATTAATCATTTACATGCAGGATTTTTTTTTTTTTTCAAGGAAAAATGAGAAAATTTCAAAAACATATATTTTTAGATTAGATTTTCTGGTGTTAAAAAAGCACAAGCAGAAAAGTCTTTCAAACTGTGAAATTCACAATAATGTTTTGCTGGAATTTCATTTGAAAGCAAGAGGATTTCTGTTTTGCTTTGCCTTGTTCTGTTTTAAAAACTGAAACTTTCCTCATCTATCTTTTTAAGTATTTTCTGATTTAATTTTCCTTTTTCTAAAGTAAGGAAAAAAGTCAAATCAAACAAGCAAGTAGAGGAAAGAAAGAGTCAGAGTTCCAAAAATATTAGACCCTCATTATGAAGTCCCAGATCCATTGACCTTGCTTATGGATACAGGCGAAGTTCATACTCAGAAGGAAATAGAGAGAGAGAAAATGCCAGTTAGAAGTTAAGTGACCTTTCATTCATAGTTTTAATGAAGATTTCTGAACAGAACTTGAGATGCTTTTGTTGAAAAGAGAGCTTCTCTTCCATTTTCTGATGGCTTTACTGTGGCCTGATAGTGTACATTTGCCTGGAAAGCAGTAATGCTATTTGGGTAATAATGTATCTCTCAAGGTCTGTAAGGTATCATTTGATTGGAACGAGTAGCGTTCCAGCTCAGAAGCTTCTCCCAGACAGTGCATGAGCCTTGCTGTGTCTCCATATGTAATTCACTTCTGCTTCAGCTGTGTTCCATGGGACTGGGACTGTCATTATGCAAGGGACTCAGTGGAGAAGCCCTATTTCATTTTAACTAAAACTGAACCCGTGTTTACTTTGCAAAATCCCTTGACTCCTGATTGCTTAAAAGCTGTGCAGAAATACATCCTTGGCAATTTTGTGAATCAAGTTTGTTTTCTGAAATGCCTCTCCATACTCCTCAAAGGTTCACCAACCTTCAAATAGAGAAGACAACATACTAGACATACACATGCAAAGTTTTGGGTGTAGATGCTGTGAAGGCAGGATTTCTGAAGAACAAGAGGCCTGCTCCAAATAAATTCAATCACCAGAAAGATCTCATGAATTCAGCACAAACTGGACAAGGCTTTAGCAGATAAAGAGGTGGTGGGGATGACAACGTGGCTACAGACAGTGGCTGTTGGACCCTTGCTCTGTCATACATGTAAGATGCAACTCTATTGTTTGTATCCAGACCATAATAAGGAATTTTTACTGCACTATAAGACTAATACATCTTTCATGATTATTGCACAGGTGTAGCAGTTTGCTCATAACTAGCTTGAAATATGGTTAAAGTCATTCTCAGAGAAAAGCAGTCTGTATTTCTGATAGATCATAGGGAAGTGTGGGAAATGTAAGATTATAAGTTTTTCCCACAAAATCACAGAATTGCAGGGGTTGGGAGGGACTTGAAGAGATCATCAAGTCCAACCCGCCCGCTAAAGCAGATTCCCAACAATAGATTGCACTGATATCTCCATAGAAGGTGACTCCACAACCTCTCTGGCCAAGCTGCTCCAGTGCTCTGTAAAACTTACCATTTAGAAATTCTTCTGCATGTTTATTTGGAATATCCTATGTTCAAGTTTTAGGCCATTACTCTTTGTCCTAACACTACAAATCACTGAGAAGAGCATCGCCTCGTCCATTTGCCTCCAACCTCCCTTTTGATATTTATAAACATTAACCAGATTCCCCCTCAGTCTTGTTTTCTTCTGGCTGAAAAGTACCAGATCTCTTAGCCTTTCCTCATTAGGGAGATAATCCGGGTTCCTAACCACGTTTGTAGCCTTTTGATGGACTCTCTCTAGAAGTTCTGTATCTCTCTTGAACTGGGGAGCCCAGATCTGGATACAGTACTCCAGATGTGGCCTCACTAGGGCAGACTAGTGGATGGCCTCCTTCAACCTGCTGGCCACACTCTTTTTAATGCACCTGAGGATATCATTGGCCTTCTTTGCCATGAGGGCACACTGTTTGCTCATGGCCAATTTGTTATCCACTAGAATACCCAAGTCCTCTGCAGAACTCCTCTCTGGCAGGTCATCCCCTAACCTGTAATGCATGAAGTTATTCCTCTGCAGGTGCATCTGCTCTTACTGAACCTCATAAGATTCCTACATGCCCAGCTTTCCACTCTACCTAGGTCTTGTTGAATGGTAGAACAACTTTCAGGTGTGTCAACCACTGCTCCCAGCTTTGTATAATCAGAAAACTTGCTGAGGGCGGACTTTATCCCTCCATCTAGGTCACTGATTATGATGTTGAACAAGAGTGGACCCAGCACTGATTTTTCTTAGCATGAAATGTGAAAAATAATTTTACACAGCTAGTGTGCCTTCTAGGCTTGTATATTACGTCAAGTTACAATAACTGGCATTGTGGTTTAACCTGGCAGCTGACTAAGGACCACACAGTCATTCTCTCACTCTTGCCTGTCAAGGTGACATAGAGATAGAGAAAAGAATAATAGCTATCTTTGTTTATATATATGAATGTATACAAGAAGTGATTGTACAAGCAATTGCTCACTACTCCCTGACTGATGCCCAGCTAGCCCCCTGAGCAGGGGAAGAGAGTAAGATACTCATCTCCCCCTTCAAAACTCATTCTGCATGATGTCATATGGTATATAATATCCGTTTGGCCAGTTTAAATCAGCTGTCCTGTCTCTGTTCCATCCCAGTTCCTTGGGCCCTTTGCTAAGAATGCTCCTGGCTCTGTACAACACTGTTTAGCAGCAACTGTAAACATCAGTGGGTTATCAGCACTGTTTTTGTTCTAGAGCCTATGCTTAAACATAACATCATACCAAATATTCTGAAGAAAACAATTCCTTCTCAGCTGAAACTAAGGCAATATCCACCCCTTAACCTTATTCTCTTATTCATCTTCAGGTCCCACAGTTTCTACACATACTAACTAATTACCATCACCTACCTCATTTTGTTGTTTGTTAATATATATATACACATACATTATTTCCATAGTCTGTGGGCTACCTATTTAAATTGTCCATGTTTATTCCTATAGTTCACAACTTTGAGCTCCATCTATCATAACAGTCCTTCGGTGCAGGAGGGATGATTCAGTGTTGGGTTATGGCATGCAGAAGCTAGTTCTGGTTCCATCAGAGTTCATTCTTCATTAACCTGTGTAGTTCTTACTGTACTACTGTAAAAAGGCATATAGGAACCATAACAATGAAGACATACTATATTAGGTAGCAATTCAACATCACACAATTCAAATTATTGGCTCTTCTCACCCAGCATCTAATCACCTTGAGGTACACAATGGACATCCCCATCCACAATACTCACCATATGCACTTAGGTCTCTGAGCAAAAGCAATCCCGTGAATAGGTTTGCCTTTGTCTCAGGCAGAAATAACCCAGCCTGTTTTGCCCAGCTCGTTCTTTACATGCACCACCTGGTCTTTGTCCTCTTCTACGGTATGCAGGAGGTTTGACTGGGCAGGATCAGCTCATTTGGCAGAACCCTGAGTGTTGTCAAATGTACACTTCAGGGTTTGAATGTCCCAACACTCGCTGGTCTCAATGCAGTCTTTAACAGTCCATTCACCCTTTACTTCAGTAGCTTCTACAGCTCATTGTATAAGAGTACATACAGCAGCCTTCCATCTCGAATGCTTTCTCACGATGCAACAAACCCATCAGCAAACATTTTCCAGCACTTTATGATGCAGTGGAACCTCTTCAGCATGTGTAACCTTCTTTTCTGGTGATGTGTTGAAATCTTAAGTCTTTGAGCCAGTCCATAATCACTTCTGAGCTTCCTGGATGACTGAGATTCCCTTTTTGAAACTGATCCATGTGATCCACTTACTCCACGTACCATCAGTTGGACGATGTGGGGAGGACAGGACCCTCCCTCTGAACACCAAATCAAGCACAGGCAGGTGGGATGCCAAAAGTAGCTGTGCTTCACTACCAACCACTTCTGAAGCAGCTCAGAACTCTTCGTTTGCTGTTTCATTTGTTCTAGGGCCTGTTGCTGTTCAGGGCCTTATATGAAATCATTCTTCTTCCACATCACTTGATAGAGGGAGTTTACAGTCAGACTGTGATCTGGAATATGCATTCTCCAGAAGCTCACACCACCTAAGGAAGCTTGTGTTTCCTTTTTGTTAGTTGGTGGAGACACAGTGGTTATTTAATTGATCATGTCCTTGGGGATCTGGCAGTGTCCATCTTGCCATTTTATTCCTGAGAATGGGATCTTCTGTGCAGGTCCCTTGATCCTACTTTTCTTTATGGCAAGATCAGCTTTTAGAAGGATTTAAATTATTTTCTTCCTTTTCCCAAAAACAACTTCTGCTGTGTAGCCCCACACAATGGTGTTGTCAGTGTACTGCAGGTATTCAGGAGCTTCTCCCTGTTCTGGATCAGCTCGTGAGAAATGTCAGGGTCCTGTTTTGACACCTGGGGCAGTCGATTCCAGGTGAACTGGACACCCCTCTAAGTAAAAGCATACTGTGGCCTGAACGCTGCTTCCAGAGGGATTGAGAAAAAAGCATTCACAATGTCAGTTTTGGCATACAACTTGGCTGCCTTTGTCTGCAGTTATTATCTGGCACAGCAATGTGGTGTGACTTCACTCTGGCCACAACTGTCCACTGTTAGGCAACACTTTTCAATGGACTTTTGCACTTGTCATATGGGACTACCGAAGGGTGAGCGAGTCTTGCTGGTTTCTCCTTGGTTCTCCAGTTGGGGAATCAGCTCATGAATGGAAATTAGGGAGTCCCAGATGGTATGATATTGCTGCCAGTGCACCGCTGTACTAGCAACCAGCACCTGCAGTTCTATTCTTAGCAACCTCATAACAGAAGAGTCTCCTGAGACACCAGGCAAGGTAGACAGCTGCTTAATATCCTCTGCCTCCAAGGCAGCTATCCTGAAAACTCGCCAATACCCTTTTGGGCCCTTGAACTACCCTATCCTGAGACAATCTGTACTAAAGATGCACAGGGCCTCTGAGCCAGTTGCAACGGAGTCCTTTTGCTTATTTTGGCATCCAGTACAGTTAACCTTTGGGATTCCCCCTTGCTCCAGAAATACAGATGAGTTTTACCCCTTCATAACTTGATGGCATTAGAGTACGTTGTGCACAGGTTTCCACTAAAGCCTCGTATTTCTTTGGTTCTGAAGTGATAGGCCATCACATCCACACAGTACAATACACCCGACTATCCCTTTCCTGCATCTGGCTGCAGGAAGAGTCCCTCTAGTTTTGGTTACGGTAGTCATTACTCATCTCTGGTGTATGAGAACCAAAAGTCTCATTGTCATCCTTGGATGTAAGATTGCACTGTCTTCGCTGTCTGGAGAACTGCCTGCGGGAAACTGAAGCCTCCATATTGCCAGGAAGACCCACTCGTGTGATTGTTTTCCCTTGCAACTCAAGTTCCCATGCCTGTAGGGTTGAGGTGGGTTTCCCGTCCCACTTCCGCATATCCTGTCCATGGTCATGAAGGTAAAACCCCTGGATGCTACATGGTGTGTATCTACTATATCCTCTCTCTTGAGCAGAGGAACGCTTACTCCTAATGGATGAAGTATGGGTTCATATAGCTGGAGGAGCAGTTGAAGCTGTTTCTTTTCCTTTGAGTTCTTGAACCAGTTTCTCCACAGCTGCGACACGGGCCCTCGGGGAGGAAGAGAGATTATCTTCATATTGTCAAAGCAGGCTAGCCACTTCATCCACTATTGGTTTTCATCATCTTTCCAGTTCTTTCCTCCAGGCTGCTGGCATATGATGATGGTGCATTCCATACAACTCTCTGCCACATACTTCACATACATATCATGTCGTCTGCATCTTTGGAACCGAGTACTGGATACCTTTCTCCATTGTGGTCCATATGCCTGGGTTAAGTACCAGGTCTTCCTTGAAAAGATATCTTTCCTTCAGGGCTGACAAGAGTTGCCGCCTCGGGGTGAAAGACCGTATTCCTTTTTCAATTGCTTTGTCAGTGCCACTTTCCCTAGAAACAGATCCCAGCTTCTTGGCTTCACTACCTGCTAAGTTCAGGATACTGGTTCCACTATGCCAGAACCTAAGCAGCCAGGTGGCAATATGCTCACGTGGCTGATAGCTGTAATCTTCTTGCAAATCTCACAGTCCACTTAATGTTAGGAGTCAGATGGTTTCTGTTTCTTCTTCTTCCTCTTGCTTTTGTGATGATCACACTCCATTTTTTTTTTCTCTGCACTTATAAACTTCTCTCTTTGCTAAGTATTCTGACTTTTGTAGACATTTTTCTCCTTGCTGATAGGGCTACTGATATGGGTACTATTTTGTTCCCCAGTTGAACTGTGGGGTTTGTCAGGAGGCCTGGAGTGACTATGAGACTGGTTGTGAGGATCATGGTACCTGCAGGGCCTTTCAGTAGGGTTGGAGTAACTGCAGCGTCTGTCAAAAAAGGGCAAAGCAACTGCAGAATCTGTCACAGGGGTTGGAGTAGCCACAGGGACCATCATGAGGGCTGGAGCAGGCAAAATGTTCGTTGCAGGAGTTGGAGATACTGCAGTCGTTGCAAGAGGCAGAGAAATCGCAAGGTTCATTGCAGGAGTTAGAGCAACCACAGGGCTCATTACAGGTGCTGGAGCAACCGAAAGGCTCAGTTGGCACAGGACACGCGCCAGTATGCTGCAGTGATTTGTGCCTCTTTAGGACTGCCAGGGCAACGGCAGATCTTTTCCAAAGATTCTGCTAGTTTTTCAGGGTTCTGCTGTTGTTCAGAGGTGAAGGTCCAAACCACTATGGATGCCCACTCTTTTAGGCACCTGCCCATACCATCCTATACTCCCTGCCCCTCAGAACTATCCTGCCTTGGGGCAGATGTTGGGATTTTATTCTGAAATAATTGTTTAATCTTAAACATAACCGAAAACATACTCATGACTCACGCTGGTTTGAACATGCCATAGATATTCAGATTTCTCAAGAACTGTTGTAACTAGCTCTTGAGCTCTAGGGAAAGAAGGAAAAGCAAAAGGGAAGCTGAGGGACTGATAATGCTGATAGTATGAACAATATGGCTTCCCAAACCCACAGGTGACCGCAGTGATGAATACGCACAAAACAGCAGTTTCTCGGCTGCCAATTTTATCATGATGCAAGACGAGGTCACACAACATATCAAACTAAAAACCTTAATCTAATGCCCAGTAATGACAAACAGCGCAGCAGGGAAAATAAGCAGCACACAAGGTGCTACACAATACAGTTTCAGGAGCAGACTCTTAAGGATCTCCTGTTAACATGCTCTGGTCAGGTCTGCTGTTATCTCAATCCTTTGTGCCCCATGCTGTGCGCCATAAAAGACTGTTGTGGTTTAACCCAGCAGGTGGCTAAGCACCACACAGTTGTTTGCTCACTCTTCCCAGTGGGTCAGGAGAAAGAACTGGGAAAAAGAACAAACTAGAACTCATGGGTTGAGATTTAACTAATATAAAAACTAATGTAGGGAAAAGGAAAATAGTTATGACTATATATATACTCACACACACATAAATGTGCATAACTAGGAGGAAAAATTGCACGCACCGATACAGGTTGGGGGATGAGCTGCTGGAGAGGAGCTCTGCAGAGAGGGACCTGGTGTCCTGGTGGACGACAGGTTGGTGGCCAGCAGGTCAATAGAGGTGATCCACCCCCTCTACTCTGCCCTGGTAAGGCCTCACCTGGAGTAGTGTGTCCAGTTCTGGGCTCCCCAGGACAGGGATCTCTTGGAAAGAGTCCAGCGGAGGGCCGCAAAGATGGCAAAGGGCCTGGAGCATCTCCTCTATGAAGAAAGGCTAAGTGAACTGGGTCTGTTTAGCCTTGAGAAAAGAAGACTGAGAGGGGACCTGATCCAGGTCTATAAATATCTAAGGAGTGGGGGGCAGAGTGGCAAGGCCAGACTCTTTTCAGCAGTGTGTGGAGACAGGACAAGGGGAAACGGACAGTAACTGGAGCACCGGCAGTGCTGCACAAATGTGCACAAGATCTTCTTTGCAGTGAGGGTGACGGAGCGCTGGAACAGGCTGCCCAGGGAGGTCGTGGAGTCTCCTTCTCTGGAGATGTTCAAGACCCGCCTGGACACCTGATTGTGTGACCTGGTGTAGGGAACCTGCTTTGGCAGGGGGGTTGGACTGGATGATCTCTGGAGGTCCCTTCTAACCCCTACAGTTCTGTGATTCTGTGCTTCATTCTACCTCATCACCACCATCCACACCTGCAGTATCTGTTCATAGCCCAGATACCTTATGAAGCCCCCGTGGAGCCCTTCCTGCCCTCCTCCATGCATCCCATCTGCTTGCCTGTTTCTATTCAATCTCTGTAGCACAGGGAAACCTACAGCCTTACAGCTGCAGAAGTGTCCTCAAGTCTCTGGACAAAAGAAACTTCTTTTTCAATTAATTAAGGAAAATGAACTTTCATTTGATGAGGAATGTGTGTTATTAAAGCATTTCCTTCTCACAAGGACTACCCAGCAGCTTCTTCAGTCATATACAAAGGTGAAAGTAGCTATAGTTGGTGTGGTATTAGTAGTTGTAGCTGTGTAGATCATTTTATGTATATATACATATAATTATATATCATTTCAAATATCCAATAAAACTACACACATATAAGCACAAATAAGTACTCTTAGTCTTTTGAAACTGCTGGTCCTAAGGGCCAGAAAGTAGGATTTTCAAAAACAAAGCTGCTACTTCTTTCTTTGAAATAACCAGAATTTTTAGCATTGATAGCAAGGAAAGCATTGTTAATCCAATATAGGAGGATCTTAGAGTTTCACAAACTAAAACTCTTACAAATATTCACCTCATATAGAAGAATGTGTCTTAGATTTTGTGAGTCTCTGTGTCAAAAAAGTCACGCACTCAAGCACTATGTTTGGCACCAAATTGATGGTTGTAGTTTAATCCAGCAGGGTGTAGTTTAACCTCTGCTGATGGAGGAGAGAACTGGGAAAAAAATGTGGACCTTGTGAGCTGAGGTAAAACTATTTACTACGACAGAAAAAAAAGAATAGGAAAATATTTTTGAGTATATATATATATGTATCTATGTCTGAATATATGTATGTATGTAACAAGAGACGCGCAGGCAATTGCTCACCTCTCCCTGACTGATGCTCAGCTCACCACTCCCTGACTGATGCTCAGCTAGCCCCTCAAGCAGTGGAAGAGAGTGAGATGAATTCCCACCTCCTTCAAAACTCCTTCTACATGATGTCATATGGTATGCAGTATCCCTTTGACCAATTTAAGCTAACTGTCCTAATTCTGTTCCATTCCAGCTCCTTGGGCTCTTCACTAAGAATGGTCCTGGCTCTGTACAGTACTGCTAAGCAGCAACTATAAACATCAGTGTGTTATTGCTTTTGTCCTAGAATCAAAAACATAGCATCATACCAGACACTCCGAAGAAAACAATTCCATCCAAGCTGAAACTAAGATGCTTGTCTAGTATGTGAGACAACTCTTCCAACCATGTTACCCAATTTTAAAGCAGGAAGGGAGGACTCTCCTAGAACAGCTCCTAGCTGCAGTGAGAGCTTACAAATACATATGTAAGATACATATTACAATATGTGCCCTGAAAGACTGTTTTTTTCCATTGGATCTGAATCTTCAAAAAACCTGTTGTACATTTAGAGAAAAAGTCATCCAAAGTATTGGCATTACTCTCTAACAAATTGTTCACAAATAAGTTCTGTCCTGGGGGTAAAATCTGTTTGGGTAAATCTAGGTATTCTGCATTTTTTTTCCTTGAAAAAAAACAAAACAAAACAAAACACAAGTTCTTACTGAAGATATTCATGCATTTCATGAAAGTGTCCTTCTGAATTCTGATCATCATGAGGGTTAGTTACATCACTGGATAATTGCCTTGCAGGTAAGATACGAGTTGTGGAGGCACTGGTGGAGTGCTACCCTCTGTTTTGCGAATGATCAGGTATTCACTGCTGTCAGGGCAAGATATCATATTTGGGTGCACAAATCAAACTGCAAGAATAGATGCAGTGTGCGTGAGAGGAAACAGAAGGCAAGGAAATGCTGTTGGCAGTCATAGTGCAGGCATGGCAATGCTGCAACATGAAGCTTTTTCTATACATAGGAATGGCTTTGGCAAGCACCTGCTTTTGCTATGATTTTACAGCTCAGACACTGAAGCTCAGACAGGTTACAAAACTTCTCTGAGGTCATGCAAGCCCAAGGCCTTGTAAGAAGTGCGGGCTTTCAGGTTTTCTTCTCAAGAGATGTAGGCTGTGGTTGGTTCTACTCACTGAACTAGCCTCTTCCTCTTGGTTCTTCTCAACTCACTTCAGGCCACAACTTCCTTTCTGCCCCAGAGAAAGTTCACTGAGTAAGCAGATCAAAATGAGAGGTGCTTCTATGCCGTATGTCTTTCCACTGAAAGGGTAGTAGAGGGAAACAATCCTTACTCTAGTGAAGTCGGAAGTAATTGGGATGCAAGAGGAGTGAAAGATGAAGATCCAGAAAACACTGGAAAACTGCCTATGCCTGGATCATGCAGAAGATAACAGGGGCCTTCAGGAAATAAGAAAAACTTGCAATAAACCTTAAAAAAGTAGGACAGTGCAAATCAGGCAAGACAGTTCAATAATGCTCCCCGGCATCAACGCTTTATTCATCAACAATCACCTCAAGGAGTTTCAATTTTTCATTTAGCAAAGGCGTGGTCCTAGACTTGAATTTTTGTAGCAGAAATCCTTATTAAATCCTTATTAAAATGAAGCCAAATGCTCTTGTGCTTCAGGAAGTAGGAGAATAAGGGAAGATTGCTTTGGATAGCAGTATAACCTCACCGTGTAGCCTATACGAGGAGAGATGCACAGCTGCATCTCCCCAGGAGCAAAGTCCAGAATCACATTGTATGATAACTGTTGAGTCACGGCCTGAACCACTGATTGAGCACCTGGAGAAAGGACCCTGTCATCCCTGGGAGCTTCTGTGACCAGAAGAGGTGGAGCCTGGCTCCACCTTTCTTAAACCTCATTTAAGGGCTGACTGCCACTCTGGAAGGATCTCTGGTTGGAGATCTTGTGGAGTTTCTTCTGTGAGCCTAGATCTTCAGAGGTGGGTGAGCACCTTTACTTCTCCTTTAAAATACCATTCTGTCTGTGCTAGTCTCTTTGCTGTTTTGCTCCTGTATTGCCCTCTACTGCATTAATCTTTCCAATTGTAACACGCTTCAGGTTGGAAACATGATTTCTTTCTGTTTTCTCTCCATACCACACACTTTCTTTGCTCTGATACAAGAGTTGATTACTTCATCCTTTCTTTTTCTCTGACTAATGTCATAGAGCAGTTAAATCTCCTGTTCTCCTAGTTAGCTACTTTCCTTAGGAAGGAAGGAGCCTGTGGTCAAGCTTGAACTGTCTGCCCTTCTGTCATCTTAACACCCTCTCTCCATCCACTTCTTCTCGGAAGGGTGTATTGAGTGAGCAACTTCTGCTCTCCTTGCTGCTAGCAGAATTGCAATGAGCAGACTGAAAGTCAACAGTCATGAGAACAAAGTTGTGGGGAAGAAGGAGAGAGATGTATTCTTCTTCCATATTCCTACCTGACTACTTGGTGGCCATGGCAACATGTGGTGGATTTAACCCAGCAAATACATTGTGTACATAGTCAGAGATGACGGTCTGTGTTAAAACAATATTGGTTATTACTGGTACTCAAAATTACGGGACTGTGTTCATTGAAACCTATGAAAGACGAGCATCTTCCTAACATGATTTCAATCTTTTACTAGAAAATATGAAAGGGATCCTGCTTTACGTACAAAACAAAGCAATCTCATCTTTAGAGACTTTTGGCAGGGAAACATATTGGAAAAACTCTTTAAAGTTAAGAGGCTAATCAACATTTTTGGATAACTGGATGCAGAGCGGATAATGTTCTCAGGCTTTATTGACAGTGGGAATACAAAGAGGTTTGATGCAAACAGTGAAGGAAGCTAAGGTAACCTTACCTGTGGCTTGCACTGATGGGGAGATCACAAATACTCAGAGAATATTTCTGTGCCCTCCAGGAAAAGCAGTGGCATACACATACCTCTCTTCTGTTCCGTGCTTCTATTTTCTCCCCCTAGGCCTCCATCTTTTTGTTGAAAACACATTAAGCCTCAGAAATTTCTGGCCATGTAATGAAAGGTCTATTCTATCTCTTTTTACTGTACACAGGGGAGCACAGTCTGCAATTTCAACCTTCAATCAAAATACAGTGAAGTGAAAAGCAGAGAAGAACGCGGAAGGTCAAGACTGAAAGGTTCAGGATATCTGGAGTACTGAAGTCATTTGCATGTGCAGAGATTAAATTTACAGAGAAAATGCTATGTCCGTGTTATTTAGTGAAGATAGGAGACACTTGGGGACTGCTAGAAATTACATAAAATTGCAGACTATCTAGTCTCATTTTAAATTACTATGCCTGGGGAGAAATCTGTATATGCAACTCATAAATATCAAAGCTCA
>NW_024962335.1:35938192-35982012 GCF_019238085.1 Lagopus leucura | reverse complement strand
TGCCTGGGGAGAAATCTGTATATGCAACTCATAAATATCAAAGCTCAGAAGTTAGTCTCTGCCTTCAGTCATACAGAAAGCACAGACTATAGACTGAATTGCATACAACAGATCGTAATCTGGTATAGTATCTGAGCTGGCTTAGTATTACATTAAGCTAATGTCAGTACTGATTAATTGTAATGAGGAAATCCTGTAGGGAATTGCTGAGGTGTAAATGTTCCTACTCAATGAGATTCCATTTACTTGAGGAAATCTTTATAAACAGTGCCATGTCTTCTGATTCAAGTTGCTTTTTTAGACTTAAAATAACTACTGTCTTAAGTAGTGCTTCTTCAGATTTATCATGGTGTAAATTAAGAGAGAATGTTGAGGAGACCTTTCCATGTCTTTCCATCTCTATCAAAAGCAGGGAAGGAAGCATATGGAAATTTCTGAACAAGAAGATAAAGCCTTCTTATCCTCTGCATCTTTCCAAAATCTTTTATTTTCCTTAAGTTTTGGGAAAGCTTGAGTCTGTGCTGTGAAACTTGGAGTCATCTTCTTTGATGGTTCTGATGGCCCATAGCTATGTGGAAGAAAGAAAATAATATTGCAAGAAAAGTATCTAGTTTATCTAGATTGTAATGAAAGAAATGTCTTAAAATATAAATGCAATTCCTCAAAAATATGTTGTAATTTCATTGCCTTTTTACTACATGTCAGTTGAGGTGGACTAGAATTTAATCACAGTATAAACACAGTGACCTTTTAACTTACATTTTTTGTTTGTTTATAACTAAAGAAAATTATAAGAAAAGTATAAACTGTAGGCAAATTTCCATTCTGCTAGTCTGTGGTAAGGTGTCTAAATAATGTGTTTTGTGTTAGTTGACGAAAATCTGTACATCTGTATGAATTCAGCCATTCTGAATCTTTCTCCTAAGGACTGAATGGGTTCAGATGAGAATCTGTGATTTTTGGCCTCTTTACCACTTTTATCTATCTTCATTTAGTTTAGTTCTTGCACCTTAGAGCCTAGAGTTCTTGTCCTAGAGCATTATTTTGCTAGTTAGCACTTAATATACAATAATCAAGGAAATACAACACTTCAGATCAATATGTAACGTAAGAGACATTATCTGTGTTATCTGGTAGGCAGAAATCCACTATATCAAAGAATTTATTCAAGGAACTCAAGTACAGCAAGATAAGAACAATCCTATGGCATTCTTGCCAATGTCTTATTCTACGCAGACCATGCCAAGAGAACATTTTCAAGGCAGGAAGTTTTTCCAGAGATTTGACTAGAAATAAATTGTCCATTTTGAACTAAAAGAAAATCTTTGTGATCATAAAACTTTCAGTTAAAGCTGGAGGGAATTAAAGGAACAAAGGTGAAATTTCATGTTGAGTCTATAGTTACTTAGATTTTATTAGCTCTTCTCCATGGTATTCTGGGAAGGCAAAATTTAGCATTTGTAATGAAACAAAGTTCCAGAAACTACACAGTTAGGAAGAGGGGAAGAAAAACAAATAATGTTCATCACAGTCTCTCTTCAGGTCCCAGGTAGTTGTTGGCTACTCTTGATAAGTGAATTAATACATACAAAGGAATTGTATTCCTTTTGAAGATTCTCTAGTTGGAAATTTCCTTATGCATTTCACTTTCATTTTCTCTTTTTAAAACATCCTTGCTTTAGTTATTCTTTAGGCTCGATATGTCACATATCCTTTGTATGTAACCGTTTAAAGCAAATTCTCATTTCATTCCTGTGACCTCATTCTAAGGCCTTACTGCTATTCATCACTTTGATCAGTCTCTCTATTCCATTTTCTAAATGTCATTTAACTCATCACAAGGCTTTTATATTCTTTTTTGTAAAAATAAGCCCAAACAAATCTTCATTTGTAAGTGTTCCTATTATTAACTCCCTTAAATTCTACAGCTGAATGAACAGTGCTCTCTGACTTACTTCATTATCATACTACTTGAGTTCGTTCAAATGCATTTTTGAAGTAATGCAGCATAGAATCTTATCTTTTTTCTCCTTTGCTTTTCTCTAGAGTATATGTTAAATAGGATTTGTTTAGTTTGTTTTTTCAATTATCAGAGGCTTTTCAAGAATTTTTCTATAAGCATAACAATTTTCCTAGTCAGATTATTCCCTTTGGTTCTTTTTCCTTGGAAGAAATTTAATTTAGCATCTTCATAAATATTTGCTGCATGCTTTTACATAAATCTTCTGTGCAAGAAATGCATGTACTTAGAATTGTCCAAACTGTTCAGTGTAATTACCAGCTAATTCATCTTGATGCTTCCTGTGCCTCTCCTTAAATACTATTGTAGACTGGGAGAAATTCCTCTGCATCTACTGTAATTAAACACGTGCAACGTAAGTGTGAGTGATAGAAGACTGTC
Organism: Lagopus leucura; assembly: GCF_019238085.1. NCBI lineage: Eukaryota > Metazoa > Chordata > Aves > Galliformes > Phasianidae > Lagopus > Lagopus leucura. The sequence continues at coordinate 35,979,611 of NW_024962335.1, read as the reverse complement.
CTCTTGCCCTCTCTTCTAATATTCACGTTCTTCAGATCTGGTCTATACTGCTTGCTATAAATTGTGTGTTTTACAGGTGACAAAAAGACGAAAGAAATAGGATTAAAATGGACCACCAGAAAAGCTACATCTCTTAATCTATGGATTTTTCAAGGAATCCATATCAGAAATGTACTGTTTTACAGGAGAATCATTCAGGACTGTTCTAATTCTTATCATTAACGCAGCAATATGGGCAGAAGATTGTGAGTCTCCCTGAATCCGTCCTGGCAAAAATGAATTTTCCTCTTTTAGTGTGTTTTGCTTGTTGAATTTAGCTATATCCATAAAAAGCACGAAAATGCAACTGGTAGTGGTTGCCTATTGATGGAGACAACCTGGCAATAATTCAACTGTAGATCAAGACCAGATCTACATTTTTTTTCCAACATAGACCTTTTATCTCTTCCAAAATTTACTGAGGGCTGATGAATGTAGACTGTATCACTAAATAAAAACTCATATTTTACAGAGATTGCCTTAAATTTGGTTCAATGGGCAATGTGTTGCTAAGACACTTCTGTTGTTGTTTGGGTTTTTTTCTCCGTTATCCCTACTTTAGCCACAAGGTCTCTGTTGTACACAATTGTTGTTTTGTTCTTTATGCTACATCCTTTGCTCCTTCAGATGTCTACTTCAACAATAGTCCAGAGAAAGGAACAGAATCCCTATCTGACTTCTCTGTAGAATGGCTTCCAGAGGGAGGTGTAAGCTCTGTGAAACATGGACATCTCTTCCTGTGCTGTTAAGCAGATATTTTCTAACTCTGTGGAGAAGCCTAGGAGTCAAAGGAGACTAGGATCTGAATGCAGAAATTGAAGCCAATTAACTGGGAGCAGTTAAGATATGTGCTCTCTATGGCTCTTGAACAAGTATATAGAATCACTCACAGCTCGCAAAGCTGAGATAATGCACAAAAGAAATTGGTGTTAGGATCTTAGTCATGTTTAATGGAACTTTTCTGGTAGTGAGAGAGATAGTGACATTCTCTATATCATGATTTCAGAAATACTGCTTCTTTAGCATTCAGATATTGTGCACAAATGGAGCTTCTGTGCAAACTGATGCTCTAGCATAGCTAAAGATCAAGAAGTAAATGTTTTCAGTTCAATATGCCAGGGTATAGACTGTGCTTTTATTCAATGCTTAATTCCACTTTTAATTGTGCAATGATCAGCACAAAAAGCTTTTAGGATAATTCTATTCGGTATCATTATCTTGATTCATGTTTATTGGACATTTTATTCAAATCAATTCATGAAGGTGAGTAATTATCTCCTGACAATCAATACAAATGTTTGATGGAAAGCTAAATTCTCTGTATATATGACCTTGTTACTCTATCTCAGCACAGAAGAAAGCTTCCTTCACTGGCCTGTCATCTTTAACATAGCAAAGTTGCATATGCTTTTGAAAAACAAGAAATTTTCAAAGCCTATCAAAACAGATGAAGTCACATGCTCTGCTGATAAGGACTGTTGAGTAGAATTGAGAAGGAAATGAAATCAAATGTATAGAACAAATAAAGCAAGTATTAGCTACTTCTTAGAGCTAAGTCTTGGGATCGCAAAAAATAAAACTTTAATTCACTGGAGCATGTTACATGAATGAAATGACTTTTGAAATAATATTTAAAATATAGAAGAGAAGAATCTCAAAAGCAGAGGTAGCCTTAAGGTATTAAAAGTTACAAACTTGGGAAGAAAATCCGCAAGTCAATGTCAGAAAGTTTACAAGTTGACCACCTGAAAATATTTTGGATTCGATAAATTAAAGCTTGTTGCTTGACTTGAATTTTAAAACAAATAAACAACATTTTTAAAAACACAAGTTGTCTACTTGCTTGAAGTGAATAGGATTTCTTTCCACATGGCTTGATGTTTGACTGGATTTTCCTTATTCAAGATATTTTCTGGAATTTAGGAAGTGTGGGATGTATGATATGGTTGTTCCAAAGTAAGAATCTCATCTGCTTGCTAGATACTAACTAGTCAGTAACCTGAAGAATAATATAATTGTGGTGGAATTATCATAACTAGCAATGTTGTTCAAAAAGTAGGAGATAAAACTGTCTAAAAGCCTTGAGGAAGTCCTTTTTGTCTGACATTACAGTATCTAGATTTTGCCTAGATGACCAGATCTTCTGTAGCACAGTATGTTTATGAAACAATATCACCTAGGGAAGAAAATAATCCTTTGCATGTCAAACAGCATACACACCAGACAGTAACTGTTCTAACATTTGATGCCAGTGAACTTTTTTACCAATTCTAAAACTGGCAACTTCATTTCTTAATTTAAAAAAGCATCCTCCCTCCTACCTATCCTTGTTCTTCTTCTCCCTACTGTCATCACTGTTATCAGTTTGAGTAAGCTGGTAAAAATAAAAATATATATTTACCAGTACCGTTTATTGTTGTGTTTGCTGGTATTGATTGCCTATTGACTGGCATGTCTATGAATTGACAACAAGCCACGTACATGTCTACAGAAATTGACTCTTTTATCAGTCTTTCTCATACTGTCTTTCCATAAGACATACATCAGAACTTTTATCTTAGATTGTGAGGTTTGGGGGATATAGACTGACATCTTACTTCATGTCTATACATGAGCTGTCATGTATCATGAGTGCTAAGCATCAGAGTCCTGTAGTTCCTGTGCAGAAAAAAGCCAAATTTTCTGTCTTTCTGTGGCCTTTCCCCTGCTTTGTGAATCTACATTGTGTATTAACTGAGGTCATGGAGCAGGAGAAACATCACTGAATTGCAGCTGTGTATTTATTTCATAGGGTTGTGTGAGAGAGCAAACTTACTAGAAGACTTTATTTCAGCTGCAGCTGAGTACTATAACCGTTTTCCTGACTGGATGTGTGCCCATTGGACAGTCCCAGGGAATCTTGGTTGCCTTCCAGCCCCAAATGCCAGAGGCATGTCCCGACTTCCTCTCGCCTTACATGACGAAGTCTGTTGGGTCTCATTTGTTATGACTTACAAATAACGTCTTACACAGTCTTAGGTCTGTGAAGTCAGAATCTGATTAGGGCCTCCAGATGTTATTGTAATAGCAATAATAATTAAAAATGTTCCATGATTAATCAAATATACCATAAATTTTTAATCTTTTTTTCCACAGAGTTTTAGGAAAGTTGTTGCAAATCTGTAGTCATAAAAGAACTGTCCTTTAGTGTCATGTACACAGTATCTGTGACTTTGAAAATGCTCCTGACTTCAAGTACTGTTAAGACCAATTGAAAACTGGCAGCTCCTAGAAATTCTGCAGGATATCTTCTTCGTGTTCAGCTAGTCAGAAATAAGTGTGTGGTGCTTAAGTTCAATAATCTGGGTTCCTAACTCCCCTTGGAATTGAATTTCTTTGAGAAAACAATTAAGGACTTGTTGATGCTGCTAAAATTATCTTCATGTTTTACAGTAGCATTACCAATGAACATGTATTTGTTGCAATGTCTTACCGATGTTATTAATGTCCTACCAGCATGTTACTTTACTTTTAGTTTGAGATTTTTGCTGAATTTGGCTCCTAGTACAACTGAGATGTTGTATATCTGTTTGTTTTGCTTCACTGTTGTTTGGAACCTGGGTAGCTAGAGTTTATTTAGGATTATGAAAATAAGAAATGCAGTTTCCTAAAATGATTTTTCTACCTGTAAAATGTGATAGTAGTACTTAACTTCATCTCAAGGATACTGTTAAGTACACTCTAAGAACTTTGAGACTAGATTTGCTGTGGGAGCAGTTAAAGACAGCTCCTGGATCCAACATTCCTTAGATATCTTTGTGAATGGGCAGAATTATTTTTAGATGTTTGTGTCCACTGTGTGTTTCACACATCTATTTCACAAAAACTAAATAAAACCTAGGGAATACAAGGGTTTTGCTTGCCACAGTTTTCATATATAAAGCATACATATAATGAAGATACATATGAATATAGCTGTAAATGATAGTGCTGGACATAGAACTTACGGACTCATTATTGGTGTGTACAGTGATCAAGTGGTCTGTAGGTAGACTAATATGTGGCTTTGAGAGGCATGAAAGCTTTCACCCCCTGCCCCTAGACAGTGCATTTTGCTCATGATGCAAAAGGTAACGTAGTTCGGTTTGCTTATGGAAACCATGACACTGATTTTGCTCATGAAGTTATTTTCTTCAATTTTCACACTAACTTCACAAAAGAAAGAATAAAAGTGACTTCTAGTTATAGATTCAAAGTTATGTTTGAGGAGAAAAAAGTTATGACCCTAAAAATGGGTATAGAGTAATGAATTACAAGTACAAATAATGCTATGTGCTTATAGTTTCACTGGTCCCAAGGATAATCTGTCCCTGTTCTTCTGTAATGAAGGAGATCTTGATTTATCCTATGCTTTCTTCATCTTTAATGCCTTTTGAATTTGTGATTAACAGCCAAGAGCATGAACTGTAAGCTGTCTTGCTAAACAGAGAGCTTTGTAATATTTTGTATAATCATGAACTTATTAAGATTGGAAAATACCACTAAGATCACCCATACAACCAATTGCCACCATGCCCATTAAACCATGTTACCCACTGCCACATCTACCCTTTTCTTGAAAACCACCAGGGATGATGACTCCACCACTTCTCTGGGCAGCCTATTCCAATGTCTTATCCCTCTTTCTGAGAAATTTTTTCTAATATCCAACCTGAACTTCCCTGGCGCAACTCAAGGCCGTTACCTCTCATCCTATTAGGCCTAAAGGTCAACACCCACCTTGCTACAGCCTCCTCTCTCATACTTCTAGAGAGAAGTGAGGTTTCCCTTGAGCCTCTTCTTCTCCAGACTGAACAATCTCAGTTCCCTCAGCTGCTCCTCATACGACTTGTGTTCTAATCCATCTCCAGATGAAATCAGTGGGAGTCACTCTGTCTCCATTTGGTGAGATGGAATTGGACTGATAAAGCTGTGAGAAAAACTGAGGAATGCTTTGGGAGTATTTAAAATTACTTAACGAGTAAGGATGAAAATACACAATCCCTCTGGTATTTCCTACCATATATATAGATATATGGTATTCCCTTCATATATCCAGTAATACAGTATGTCAGGATATTGGATACTGGAGTTTATCCTCTAAATCCACTGTACCCACAGCTATATCAAACAGTGAAGACTGTCATCTTCTTACATGATTCATCTAAGTACTGTGTCGAAAAGATTTTAGCTCTGGGAATAGAAGAATGCAGTTCCTCATTCTTCTTCTGCCCTTTTGGCCCCTGCTACTCCCAGAGATGGCTATATGCAAGATGGCAAGTAATACCAATTTGTGAGTATGTTAACTACCCAGCATGAATGGTCTTCTGTGTACTACATTCATATAAATTCTCTCCGCCTGATGTCAAACATTATTACAAATCATTCCTTCTTTGAAAGCCTGATGTATACCTGTGTATTCCTTCAAACGCAAGCAGCCATAGCAACTTGTAACATTTTCATTTGAAACAGAATAAACATTGTCTTCATGTCCAAATCAGTAAGCTGCAGGAGCATAATTACATTAATATCTGCAATCCTATATCTCTTCTTTTTTTTTTTTTTTTTTTTTTTGAGCAGCGGTTGTTTAATAAGCAAACATTATTGCAACTGTTTGTTGTTGTTAAAATCACAATGCCATATTCCTAAAGGAGAAAATCTTTTTTTTAATTGAAAATAACTAAAAACCCTTCATCATTCATTTCTCACTTGCAAATTCAGTTTTCCAGAATTTATATTTGTAGAGTGATGGTATTATTATTGTTATATCTTGGGTGGAGAAAGTGGCTATTTCCTTAAGAGAGTGTCTGAGCGTTTCCAAATGTCACATCTTTCACTTCATCATTCGCTTCAAATGTCACTTAATCTTTCTAATATATGTAAGATAGAAGTTTAGAAAGAACTGAGATGAAATAGGATTAGTTGTATTAAATCCTACACTTTCAAAGGGAGCACAAATATTCCTTATGTTTTCTGAATATCTGCATTCTAAACAGCAGTTATCAATCCTCTGTTGTTTTTTTTTTGTTTGTTTTTTAATAAGGATTGATTGTAAGAGGGTGGGTGAAATTTCCTGTGATCCTGTTCTCATATACCAGCTCTAGAATTGAACACAAGGTCTGTAGAGTTTTCTCTAGGTGTTAGTAAATCTTCAGGAACTACACTCGATTTAATTTAAACATGAAAGAGGGAGAACAGCATTTGATTGTTCTTTACCTCTTCTGCCATGGCCGTATTTGAGACAAACATGCATTTGACTTTGGTTTTGAGAAAGCTTCTGAGAGGCTCACTTTCTGTGTGTACAATAAGCAGAGCCTGCGCAGTAATGCCTTTGAGCAGTGAACCACTATTAAATCACGCTCTAATAGTAGTGTTCATATTTGGCTAGAGTGTGTCTTGTTCCAGTACAGTAAGTTCAATAGGCTTGGAGCTGAACTGTAATACAGCCATTAATCAAAAACCCTATAAAATTGGGTTCCAGGAATTTATAAGTATATAATACAAGTATGAGCTGTGAGATTTCTTCTGTAAACATTGCATCTCAGCAATGCTTTTTGTCTCCCTGTGCACCATAACTTCACCAGCAAGCACAGCTAGTTCTAGCTCTTAATTTCTATGTGCCTTAACTGTGTTGTCTTGTTTTCCATTCCTGCTTTTCTGTTCACAATCATTGTGAAGAAGAGAGACAAAGAGGACTCTTACTTCCACAGAAGTCTACCTGGTTTTTGTTAGTAGACAAAAGGAGAGTGTAAGTTAAGAGTAAATTGTGTTATTTCTGGAATAACATAAACAGGACTGAATCTCACCTGCCAGTAGCCTGTCCACAAAACACCAGTTCAGTATAATACCAAAGTCCTTATCTCTATTAACTTAATTTGAACTGATCTATTAAGTCCAAATATTTTCATTATAAAATAGAACAGAGAAAAATTATACTTTGCTTTTTGTGAAGAGATGTTTTTTCTGTTTTATGCTTTCATTTTATTTGAAAAATACTTTTGTTCATCTTCACTGTTGTTTTGCGCTGAATATCTAATTTTTAGCTGTCAGGGAGGGAAAGTCTAACACTTCAAAGCATGGGTGTTCACACCTGGTTTGCATAGGCCCCATTGAGTGAAGAGGGTCACATATAAAATGTATATAAAAGGTATAAAATTAGTAATGTATTTGATTTTTAACTGTTTTTATAGCAAAAAAAAAAATAACAAACCCAGAACACTGGTAGAATATTTGACTGTTTTCATGAAACTAATGATTATGTTAACTTATGAACTTATTATTTTAAAAAATAACACAAGCTAAAGTTTTATAATTAAATAAGAAATCTTACACATCTGCTTAATAACAGAAAAGAAGTGTCTTCACAGATACACAGATATGTAGGTAGGTTGAGATGCTATTGTTGCTAAATCACTGCATTTTACTTGCCAAATATCACAAATATCTGTAACATGTAATGCACACAGATTTTGATTCAAGTGAGCGTATGTGGTGAGAGATGAGAGTTAGCACTGCACTGTGCCTCTCCCACCCCTCCACAGTATTCCTTTGTTGCCTATGCAGTCTGTGCTTGAACATGCAATCAACTCATGAGAAATATCACTAAAAATCACATAATTATGTTAAGATTTTATTATCTTGCAGGGCTGCATTCTTAGCTGTCCAAGGCCCCTTGTGGCCCCTGGGCTGTGGGTTGGAGACATAAGCTTTAAAATGTTCCCATTGTTTCCACCTCTTATTGAGACCTCTCCACTGGTCCTTGCAAAATGTTTCTAAGTAATTCTTCTGCATAGGGTTGAAAATGGAGATCACTCCCTCAGCCTTCCAAGTACAACATGTAAAGGACTTTTCCAGTGAATTAATTTGTATTCATGTACTCTGCAGTGTTTTGCTTTGTCTTGTCTTTGGGCAAACTGCCTTGCGAGGGCATAAGCACGTAGTCTTTAACTCAGAAATTCTGTGAAGTAGAGGGACCTGAGTTTTCTTGTAGCATGTGGGTATTTTTTGACATTTATTTTTAATTTGGCATGAAAATACATCTCAGGAATTCATAAACCTTAAGATATTCATTTTAGACTAAGGAAATGAAAATAGTTGTTAATTTTTAATTTTTAAAGGTGATGCAAAATACAAAGCTGCATGTGCAATTCAGAAGGTTCCCTTCTCTAGCATTTGATCACCATTTAAAACTTATAAACCAAGAGCTAAACATAGTGGTTATTTGTGTCTGTTAAATATTTCCCCCTCATTTGTTATCAACATTCGGTAATGATACATACTTATGTCATGCGAGACAGTAAATATGCAGAAGTTCCAGGGGAAACTTCAGTGCCATATCTTTGCTGATTAATGTTTGAAACTAGCATAAAATCTAGAACAGTAATAACCTTTAGCATAATCTGGAGAAATGAATGCAGCTGAAAATGGGCTCCAACAGAAGGTGCCACAGCAAAACTGATATGACATCCAGCCTCCATTCTGAGGGCTGCAGACACTTATTTCTCCCCTAGGCACATTTAGTTTAGTCTGAGACAGGAAATTGCATTTTGATCTTCATTCTACTGCCAGCTGTAAGCTACACTCATACTTCTTGAAGACTGCAGCAACAAATTCATTAAGCACTGGAATCTAGGGTAACTGTGCTCATTGGACATATTAACTCTATGCCTCTGTTTTCCAGAGTTGTAGCATATGGATTAGGATGTAACTGAGGATTAACAGCTGAGGCTCTGCATAGTGCTGAGGATACTAACACAACTGAAACCCTAAGAAATGAAGAAAATGAAGAAGAACCATAGGTACATATCTGAGGAAGAAAGCGTGAATGCTGTAATTCAGACTAAGAAATAATAACATAGAGGGGAGATATTATCAGTCTATCAGACACATCTTAACCATTCCAGTAAAATTTTGTTACTAACATACTTGATAAAGATTAGAAACTGCACTTATGCCTATGTTTATGTAATAATAAAACATCAAACAAGACAACATGGTAGTCAGTGTGAAAGTTTTCAGAAACTCCTCAATACAGCAAACGTGCTACTAAAGACTATTTATCTTGTAATTGTCAAGGTAAGTTGGGGCATTGACTCAGGTGCCCACGCACTGATTTCTGTTGCCATTTGACATGCTCAAAGGGAATCAGCATATAATGTACACAACTCTAGACAAGCAGGAGTCTTCAATAAACTGGTCTAGATTTGCAGAGGTGTTTCAGGCATGTCAAATGTCCCTTAAAATATTAAGCAAATTTCTCCTGGATGTCTATGAAAAAGAATCTCCATGAGACTAGTAGGATGTAAACAATATTCTTGTTTTATGGTTTGGTAGATTTAAAATGGCATTTACTACTAGCTAGCATAAGAGAAATTCATGTGTTTCAAATTTTGCCACTTAGGTTTCCCACACTGACAAAGCACTCAAATATCACATTAAGGCTTCTGACATGCAGTAAGATAAGCCTTGCTTAGTTGTAGGATACATCAGGCAGAAGATGTCCTTTGAACAGCTAGGAATCCTTACAGCACAGCTACAGATTTTATAACATGTGTAAAGTTCTCATCCTGAAGGCCAGTGAGAATTGGATAGATAAACAGATTATATAGAGGGAGCAAGAGTTTGGGAGGAAGGGCATGGTAATCTCTTCTTGTCCATTTCAGACTGTATGATTTTCTTGTCTGGAACATTCTGTTTTTGAGAACTCTGGAGCTATTGCAGGACAGAGAAGTGCCTACACGTAAGAAAGTCTGCAGATTTTTTGTTGATGGATGATACAATTTGCACAGAGATGTCATATGTTATTTCAATAAATGTCTATTTCTGAATTCACTGTCTTTGTAAACTCACAGAGTAGCGAAAGATAGTAGAGGACAAAAATGAATAGAATATACAGTGCACTAAAGAGAGAGCTGGTTCACAAAGTTTAATTTTACATTTCAATTTTTAAAAATTGACATAAATAACTAATTAGTATGTATTTGAAATCAATAAATATATTGTGAAATAATAATAAATTTAATATGCATTTTAAAAAAATTATTTTGCTAGATTTCTTAAATACTGGGATTGGCAACTGAACCTTAGGTTGCTGTGAGTTGCAAGGTATACAGTGATCTGCCAACTTAACAGTAAAGTATGCATCCTTGTGCATTTATTTATTGAGACAGGGCAATTAAAACTGTGAAGGAATGCCACCAAAAGCCCTTGTGCTGCCCTTGCAGACCTCAGCCTTATAGTAAAGGTAAGCAGAAAGGTTGGGAAAGATATGTTTGTGGCACATAGCACTGAGAGGATGTTGTGCTTCATTCAGTGTGCTTTTGTGAAAGTTGGGGGAAAGTTGTTAAATATTTACATGTTTTTATGTCATGGTGTTGGGAAAAAAACAGCTAGTACTGATTCTGCATCCCTGCTGTGTATGAGTAAAAATCCAGGTTTGCCAGTCTTGTTAGAGAGCAGATATGGACCTGTATCAGTCTGTTTTACTAAAATAGTTATTGAAATCTGGTAAACAAAATAAAATGTGATGGTTTCAGAGCTTCCATAAATAACTGAATACAACCATGTGCAATTGCAATTATCAAAAATGTCCTCTGGTGTACATATGTTTTATTGTCTTCAATAAATCTGCTGAATTCTCTGCAGCCTCTATACATACAACACCATGAAGTGCAAATGCTTATATCTTGGAAAATAGTCATCAACAAGCATGCTGTGAAACAATGGATGTGGATTTAGATACTGGACAAGAAAATCGTAGGTTGGTTTTACAAGGAAGAACTGGGAATATGATTGCATGATTACATTGTAAGAGCAACAAAAATCAAATAAGAGTCCAAAACACACTTCAAACTTAATAACAAACTGGAATCATCTTATAGCAAAGGCAAAACTAGGATGAGCATTAATCTTGTTTTAAAAATGGCTATTGGTAACAATTCTAATTGTAAGTATCCCACACTTGCAGAAATCCAGCTAGTCCTCTAATAGAAGTCTAGCACATAGCAGGTGTTGAAAATGGAAATGCAATTTCCCAGCTAGGCAGACATGCAATATTTATGAGCCAAGTCTATTGAAATAACTGAAACTGCTGATAGGGACAGAATAATTTAGCAGAAAATTGAGTAAGTTTTACACTTCAAGAAAAACTGTCATTCACCTTTTGTCTGATCATGTTCCTACCACAGCCCAAATCTATTGTTTGATGCTAAAGTACAATATACTAACAAAAAATGTGAGCATCTTCAAAAATAGACTTAATTGCAGCTATTTAGTTACCTGGCTGAGCCAAGTGAAGCATATATGAGAAAAAAGAAAGGAAAGAAAACAGATACCTGAAAGGAAAAATAGTCCACTACCTTGCAGCAGTACCTTTATTACTTCTTACCCGGTATTTTGGGTCCAAATTAAAAATAGAATGGAGTTGAATTTATATTCTGATTTGACAATGTCATATTCTTGCAAGATATTTTTTGAAATATCTTTCTGTTGGGTAGAAGATTTTCATGGGCAGCAGATTCTGCTGTGACATTTCTGAAGCATGGAAATCTACCTCTTGCACTTTTGGATCTAAGTCAGAACCAGATCTGCAAAACTAGAATGTCTCTGGGAAAAACAAATCTTGAGCATGCCTTCTGCTCAGCCAAAATCTGAAAATGCTTAGGTTTGCTCTTTGACTGTTAGGGAATAATTGATAACTGCCAGACAGGCGGCTATGTTAATGTCAACACTCCTAACTCATAAGTCAGCTCCCGAATTTGCTTGAGAATTTCCTGTTTCATTCTGATAAGGCTTCTGTCTCATTTTGGCAGAATACATCAAACTGCCAAACTAGACATAGCAACAATTTTTACAGGTATTTGTGCAAATTCAGATTATCCTGGCACGGGCCAGATCGCAATAGGTAAGTGGAGAATTAAGATGTGGAGAACCTAGTGAAAAATTCCTAAAAAAGAATAAATACAATATGTTTTCCTTCTTTCTATCTTAAGTTCACTCCATTAGAAGACTAGTAAAGAGGCTGGGGTCAAGATAAAATATTGTAATAATAGAGCTTAGGTAGCATCAATGTGGTGGTTTTGCCCATCATTCACTCTCTGTATAGAGTGATCATCAACCTTTGAAAACTGGATTTAAGTGGATTTTTATACCCCTGTGCACACCCAATTGTATCTGTGTATTTGCAGATGTGTCACACAACTTTCACTAAGTGATTGCTTTTTTGAGGTGGAACTAATTTTGGGAGTTTTTTGTCAGTTTTTTGCCATTCACAGCAAAGCACTTTGGAGCCTGTTTTAGCAATCCTCTGTACTCACTTCCCTGTTTGCATTCCTTCCAGCATCCTTCCAGCATATCAGCAAAGACTCCTGCTTGCTGCATCCCCAGATACCCACCAGCCCTCCCATAGGGGAAGGGCAACAGCTCTTGCATTCATCCCATTTGACGCCTCTTTGAACTGACAGCCTTAGTCACCCTATCACTTGTTTTGGCAGTATACCTACTACTCAAATATCAGGCTTCACCAATAGATACATACTCTCTTATAGAATAGGTTTGTCCCATCCTAACCAACAGAGACTTCAGTTTCAAGAACTATCCTCATTTTTGCAAATTTGCAATAAGCACTTTCTGGAATCAACACACAAAATTCCTTTAAAATTCACCTTTCTTGTTCATGTTTATGATGAAGAGTGAACATATGGAAAGCAAAATAAAAAGAGTTACTGAACCCTAACAAAGCAATGTTGATAGAATATTTTCTGTCCTAGAAAAAAAAATGTTTATATTCTCTCAGACTTTATTTGTCTGATAGCTTTGTTTGAATTATGTATCAGGTATCGCATGAAATTTTAGTGAGTCAGTAAAGACAGTAGTCACAGAAAGACAGATTGGCTGAGGTTGTCAGCAAATTCTTGGTCCAAGCCCTGTTCAACCAGGGACACCCACAATACGGTATTAAAAAAAAGTGCCTCTAGTACCATGAAGTATAATAGTAATAATAAAGATTTATTCCATTTTTTTTTTTTTTAACAAGAGGTGAAACCATGTATGAATAATTTCGGAGCAAGTAAGCACCAGAGAACAGCAGAATAAAAAGATTATTGCTTTTCCAGGATCCCCCATTTCAGAGGACATCTGGACCACCAACCAGTTGATCCTAAATAATTGTTAAAAATTATGTTTGACATACTAAACATAAAAAAAACACCATAAACATAAAAATATTCAGTGGAACAGAAGTACTGTTTAACAGTATAGAAATTACTCTACCTTGCAGCTTCTTTTGTGCGTTCCTACTGTGCCTTTTTAGCCTGTTTTACTGAAGAAAAAGAATTGTATTATCAAATAGCCTGCTAGTCCTTCCCAGTTATTCCTAAATTTGGAAGTCTATTATTTAACCAAATTTGGAAGATGTGCAAAATTTTCAAAAATAATAAACTCCTACAAATTTCATGATAACTGGTATGAAAACACACTGAGGTTAGTGCCTCGTTTTTAAAGAACAAAGCTCATAGCTTCCTAGTATCTGTATTAGCATTCACAGAGTTCTAATAGCAAAAAGATGTGCTGTCTCTTCACAAGCCAGTAGTCAGAGAAAAGGGAAAGAGATAAGATACTGTAGTTGTTTAATGGACAGGGAGGTGAGAGCAGGTGGAAGCTGAGACATTGAAGAATGTAAGGGAATGAAACAGAGAAGGACTACTGGCACAGAAAGTAAGCTCATAAGCTGTATGGCTTTTATTAATATTGCTGTAAACCAACAATTTATTTTGGTTTAGTCTTTGTTACTTGAAAATGAATTTCTATTAACCAGAAAACCAAGCACATCAGAACTGGATTATGTGCAGTTGGAAATTCTGACAAATTCATAGTTTGCATTAAATTCACGCTGTATCCTTTTGTATCCTTTTCTATAAAGTATAAAGCTGCTTTCTTGCTTTTTTTTTTTTTTTTTTTTTCTCCTCCATTTAATAAGATCATTTACTCTATGAGAAATAGATAATGCTACAAACAACTCTGAAGGAGAGATTTCACAATCTTGATTTTGGATAAATTATTCTAATTCTGTAGCAAAGACATAACAATTATATTAAATTTGTATGAAGGATAACATTCAGGTGAGAAGACAAAGATTAGAGTTACTAAAAGCTGTTTATGAAATGGGAAGGCAAGTAAACAGAACACATCATTATATACACAGTGCTTGATACAATATTCATGTTCTGTATGATAAATATCATGCACAATTTTTCAGTCTAGTATCAACTCCAGTTGGGAGCCACAAAGTTTTGCATGCCTTCAAGCTGTTGAATAACATCAATGTAACATATTCAGAGTACATATTTAAATAATTTAATTCAAGACAGTTGAAAGCATCGGCCTTGTCCTTCTGTGAGGTAGGTATCTTTCTCTATGAATGGTTAGGATTATTTTGCAAAGGGTGTTTCTTTCTCTAGCTTGTCTGTAGTAGAAGTAGACTAGGTTTAACAACTTGCTTTCTTAATTGCAAATTTCACTTCTCTAATATACTGGGACACCAAGTTTGAAACCTAGCAAGCCTCTTCCACTTACAGATGAGATGATGTCTGCATGCATAAAATATTCTGACTGCATCTTTATACAGGTGGTTTTTTTTCACAAAGATACTGAAAAAGAAGATGAACAGCAATAATTATGTCAAATAATTATAATATAAGCAATTGTTGCTATTTAATTATATTTTATAATTTTTTAATATAATTATGAGCAAACAAATTTCACGGGAGCTTCTGGTTTCTATCTGTTTGGACAGCAATGAGGCACAAAGGAGTAAATCTGAGACATGAAAAGTTACAAATTCCTGCTATATATTTAGGGGGAAAAACTGTTATGAAAATTGCTAGAATGCCCAGTAGAAACAAAACAAATTACAAGTTCTGTGGGGAAAGTATGAGAAAGCTGACTGTTTGGATTAGCAAACCACAAACCCATATGAACATGCAAAAAAGGAGAAAACTGAGGACAAGAGAGAATTGAGAAAAGCCAGTTAGAGCTGATGCGTAAAAGAAGCATAAATAATTGCATTATATATATGGAAAAAGTATCAGCTTATGTAGGCCCAGATTTTGTAAAGATTTTTTTTTTTTTGCAACTGTAGAACAAAACTGTTTTGCAAAAGATGGCAAAATGGACTGAATGTATTGACCAAGAAATTCAGTTGTGTAAGCATCCTGTATGTTTGAAGAGAATTATTCATTGGAAATTGGAAAGATTTATATACATATTAGCTGGAATATCACCTTGAATACAAATTAAAATTTTTCTGACATAAATTATGCTTCTGTGCACAATTTAAAGTGAACACTGAAATGATGGAAAAGCATTTGAATAGACATCTAGGGATGTTATGGACAAACAATAGTTCATTCTAATGTTCATTCTAATTAAATTTAAGGTAAGAATTACTGGACTGTTTTACTGTTGTTGTTTCTGTGAGTTTTTTGGCTAGTGGAGTGCCAGGAATTGTTTTATTTTTTAAGAATAGTAGAAACACACCACCGAATATGACGAAGAAGAAGGGCTGAAATATGTTTGCATCAGGGAAGTGTAGGAAATCCAAAATACAAGAAAGAAAAACCTTAAAAAAATTGAATTTACAACCCCAATGGTGATGGTTTCCCAGAGCTCATCATATCTATGATCCAAGAGTAACACATGCTGTTTATTCTGTGGGGAAAATTGTATTTTTAGGGTCTGTACTGCCAGCCTCATTAGTATGTCAAGGGAATATTAGGTGCTTACAAGTCTGGAAAATTTAAAAACAGAATACCTGCTAATGTATTGTAAGACTAAAATCAAAGGCTTTAGTAATTCTTTCTATTATCATGTAAAAATCAAATGGAAAATCTACTCAGACATAGGTTATGATATCTACTCTCTTGTTCAAAGTGCAATACACTCATATATATATGTACACATACCATACATATAATGTGTATTCAAAACAGAGGAGCCAGTGAGTCAGACACCACTGAGAGACTATACAGAACTATGAAGATATTTGAATTCCCATTCAAAATAAGATTTACAAGTGCTGTATTTCCATTTCCAATTGGTATAGTAACAATTTCTAAATTACTCATAATAAAGTATAATTAACATTATATACAAAGATTATAACACTACAAATGGAAATTTAACTAGGAGGCAGAATGACATTTAACCCAAACATAGTATAGGAAATTCAAGACAGAATTTCCTGTGTTTTCAAAGATAAGGAAGAAATGTATTTCTTAACAATTTCTGAGAATAACTCTGTAATTTTCAAGTCACTTGAACAACAGGATGAAAACAAATATTTCCAAACTAATTTATCTTCAAGATAATTTAGCCCTTGTTGAGTCTGATTGATTTGATGCTGATAACTGGAAAAAATGGGCTTGTGCTGAACAAACTTGATACTTGTCCCCTTATTTAATCATTAGGTCTTCCAGATGGCAAAGTTTACTTCTCCCCATCTGCTCCTTTTCATGAAGAAAAAAGGAAGGAAAAAATGAAAGTGCTGAAATATGACTTTAAGAGCTTCTTTTCATGTCTTTTATTCTGTATCTGCGAAGACTAGCGGTGGTGCCTATGATTTTCTGCTTTGAGGAAAGTTAAATACTGGGTTTCATGCTTCAGGTCTTCCATGAGATAATTAATCTGAATGAAAATCATGGATAAAAACATTGAAAGAAGCAGAGTAATCAAATCAAAACATACTTGCAGAAGGAGCAAACAAAACCAACAAATGAACGTGGCATCAGACTTGTGATTAGATAATATTTGATGTAATCTAGCAGTAAACAGGTCAGAGCAGAATTTCAGATGAAATTTTACTATTCAAGATTTGGAAAATTGTTTCTATATTCAGAAAAGATTTTGTACAGAGACAAGTACTATCAGATAATGTGGAAAACGTTCAAGAAACAATTAGAAAAATAAGCCTCTAGAGAGTATTTTATGAACTAAATTTAAAGTAATCAACTTTATGGACTTGGCTGAAGGAGCACTTGAATATCTTAAATAGTAAGAAGCTCTCTGTACCTTTCTCTTCAGGCACAGTAGAAGGACCAAGATTTTTGCCTCTGTCCACCCTAAAAGAGCACACTGTCTTGGGGGATTTGGAAAAAAATCTGTGACTTAGTTCACCTTTCCTAGTGAGTTTGAATCCAAGAGAGGGGATATGGAAGAGCAGATGCTTGTATGCTCTTGGAGAGTTTTCTCTTACAACCATACTGTGCAGCACCTTGCTTGCTCCTTATTTTCTCTGCTGCATTAGGGGTTGGATGTTTTATACATCATGATAAAATTGGCAGCTGAGAAACTGCTGTTTTGTGTGAATTCATCACTGGAGTCATCTTTGGGTTTTGGCTATTCAAACCAACATGCTCCTGTTACTATGTGTCATGAATGTGTTTCGAGTTATGTTTAAGATTAAACAACTGTTTAACAACTGTCTGCAATCTGCTCCGAGGCAGGATAGTTCTGTGTGGCAGAGAGTGTGGGATCATATGGAAGAGTATCGGATGGTATGAGCAGTGAGCACACGTAGTGGTTTGGACCTTCACCTCTGAACAACACAGAATCCCAAAAAACTAGTAGAATACTGGGAAAAGATCCACTACTGTCCTGGCAATCCTAAAGAGGCACAAACCACTGTAGCATGCTGGGGCCAGGCCTGTGTCTGTCAAGCTCTGATCAACACTATTAAGAATCCTCAAGAGGAGCAGAATACCTATAAATCTGATGACAGTGAAAGGAATCCTTCAATTACTGTCATAGGTGCTGAAGCATCTCAAGTTACTGCAAGAGTGAACAATTGTGGTGCAAATCAAGTCAGATACCACAAAGTGATCTATGAGAGAGCTCCAATCTGAACTTCCTGTTTTATCAGCAGTCAAGTCTTTTAAGTCAAGCTTTTGAGGGATCCACAAAGTGCATCTGGGGAACTTGTTTCTGGAGAGCCTTGCAATGACATTCAGTAAGAAATGAACCTAGTTATCTTGGTGCTAACTGATGGGATGATCAAGAGGGCCTTCCATAGCATAGTGATGCACTGTGCAGGCATGCAAGTTTGTGTAACATTAATCTGGGGATGCCCATCCAGATTTCTGCCTGGATGTAGGTAAACCTCAGTTGTCCTTGCAATGTATTCTCTCAAAAAAGAGCTTTTTCCAAAGAATAAACATTCAAAGCCTATTTATTTAAACATTATTTAATTTCAGTAATGATAACCTTTATTTTTACTTCTTTCCTAAAGAATACCATCATAGAAATAACCATAAGAAGTGAAAAAATAAAAAATAAAATTGTAAACAAAGTTCTAATCTAAAATCATCCCATGCTAGGCCATTCTATCATTTTCCAGGCCTCTCCTGTTGCTAACAACTTTTGTGTTGAAAAAATATACTATACTGTAGGAATGGATAGAATGCAAGTTGGATGGGGGATGATATTCAGATTTTTAGTGGAGTAATGGAAGCCCACTTGAATTGAAAATTAGACATGACAGATCTTTGAAGAATATGCCACCTGGTTGGTTTGGATCTTTGGACCACAAGCCATCTTAGGAGATATTGGACTGTATTTAGAGATGGATTTTGTTGGTTTTAATTCTCCAATTTTGAGGAATTCACACCTCTCAACCCCAGCAGCTTTCACTGTCCCCTATGAGCAGACGTTGTTAAGCCCTGGATTGCTCCAAGCTTCACTGGCTTTGTCCCTGTGTCTGCAATTATCAATTTCCTGGGCTGGATAATTTCCTGGATGGCTAATATCTCTAGCAGTCAACAGGAAGATCAATAAGAAGACAGGTTTTCAACCAAGGGGGAAATCTGCCAAGTTTTAAACTTTATGTCCTAGGGGCCTTACTTGAAACTTAAGTGTACTTGGGGAATTATTTCCTTCTGAGAAACTGACAAATCCCAGCACAGAAATCTATTTGCTATAATTATTCCTGTCAAATATAACGGTTGTCTAATATGGATACATTCTCTTCCTCTCTTGAATTTATATGATTCAACATACTAAAATGCTTTGCATGTGAATCCATGGTTTTAAAACAAACATCAGGACTCAAATTTAAGGTTTGTTGAGATACTAGCTGGTTTTGGTAGGATCGTCTAGGTGTCACTGAGATCAGAATTTGGCCTGTAATCAGAAGCATTTAATCATTTACTCATCAGGCAAGTCCTGCTTTTATAACACTTGTGAAAATAAAAACAAATGTGTTGAATTAATTTAAGTGCTGTTGTCAAACAGTCATCAGAGACTGAGTCAGTAAAGGCACAATCTGAATCTGAGACACTGAGAAAGATGAAGGCAAAGAAATGAATCCAGCAAAGAACAACTAAACCAATCCAATTTGCTTTATGATGATTAAAATGGCAGCAAACACAGAAAATTCAGCAGTTTCCATTTCAAATGAAAAATGAGACAAATGAGAATAAACTAGGGAGGAAAAAAAGCAAATTGAACAGAAAGTAACAGACAAAAAAAAAATTAGAATATTCTACTGGAATTAAAAAAAAACCATAAATTTCCCTAAAATGCAAAACCTTCCACGGGAGACCACTTCCTACTAACAGATGTACTAACAGATGTGTAAAGGAGCTTTAGCTTCTGAGGGGAAAATTTAATTTTATGAAGCCTTTTAAGAAAACAAACAAACAAATGAACTCATCTTCTACTTATTTTACTGTCTTTAAAAAAAAAAAATTACTAAGAAAAACAGTCTGTTGCAAATTACACTTATTACACAGAAGCAGCCAAACTCTATAAGTACACAGACTTTCCAGGGTTTACATCCAGCTGGGACTTATAAATAAAGCAAGATCAAGATACAGTGTTGAGCACTAGCACACAAAACCTCTTTCATGTTGTTTTCTTTACATGTAGGTGCCATGCAAAAGTACATAGGGATGTGGTGCTAGCAGTACTCAGTGTGTCTGAGCAGAAAGAGTGACTTTTTTGACACAGCCACTTATAAAGTCTAAGACACATTCCTCTATATGAAGTGAATATTTGTAAGAGTTTTAGTTTGTGGAACTCTAAGATCCTCCTATATTGGATTAACAATGCTTTCCTTGCTATCAATGCTAAAAATTCTGGTTATTTCAAAGAAAGAAGTAGCAGCTTTGTTTTTGAAAATCCTACTTTCTGGCCCTTAGGACCAGCAGTTTCAAAAGACTAAGAGTACTTATTTGTGCTGATATTTGAAATGACATATATATATAAAAATATATATGTATATACACACATATATCTATATATACACATATATACACAGCTACAACTACTAATATCACACCTATATCTAATATCACATATTATATATACATATATATATACTAATAGGGGGACATATAGATATATACATATCTATATACTAATATCACAACTATAGCTACTTTCACCTTTGTATATGACTGAAGAAGCTGCTGGGTAGTCCTTGTGAGAAGGAAATGCTTTAATAACACACATTCCTCATCAAATGAAAGTTCATTTTCCTTAATTAATTGAAAAAGAAGTTTCTTTTGTCCAGAGACTTGAGGACACTTCTGCAGCTGTAAGGCTGTAGGTTTCCCTGTGCTACAGAGATTGAATAGAAACAGGCAAGCAGATGGGATGCATGGAGGAGGGCAGGAAGGGCTCCACGGGGGCTTCATAAGGTATCTGGGCTATGAACAGATACTGCAGGTGTGGATGGTGGTGATGAGGTAGAATGAAGCACAGAATCACAGAACTGTAGGGGTTAGAAGGGACCTCCAGAGATCATCCAGTCCAACCCCCCTGCCAAAGCAGGTTCCCTACACCAGGTCACACAATCAGGTGTCCAGGCGGGTCTTGAACATCTCCAGAGAAGGAGACTCCACGACCTCCCTGGGCAGCCTGTTCCAGTGCTCCGTCACCCTCACTGCAAAGAAGATCTTGTGCACATTTGTGCAGAACTGCCGGTGCTCCAGTTACTGTCTGTTTCCCCTTGTCCTGTCTCCACACACTGCTGAAAAGAGTCTGGCCTTGCCACTCTGCCCCCCACTCCTTAGATATTTATAGACCTGGATCAGGTCCCCTCTCAGTCTTCTTTTCTCAAGGCTAAACAGACCCAGTTCACTTAGCCTTTCTTCATAGAGGAGATGCTCCAGGCCCTTTGCCATCTTTGCGGCCCTCCGCTGGACTCTTTCCAAGAGATCCCTGTCCTGGGGAGCCCAGAACTGGACACACTACTCCAGGTGAGGCCTTACCAGGGCAGAGTAGAGGGGGTGGATCACCTCTATTGACCTGCTGGCCACCAACCTGTCGTCCACCAGGACACCAGGTCCCTCTCTGCAGAGCTCCTCTCCAGCAGCTCATCCCCCAACCTGTATCGGTGCGTGCAATTTTTCCTCCTAGTTATGCACATTTGTGTGTGTGTGAGTATATATATAGTCATAACTATTTTCCTTTTCCCTACATTAGTTTTTATATTAGTTAAATCTCAACCCATGAGTTCTAGTTTGTTCTTTTTCCCAGTTCTTTCTCCTGACCCACTGGGAAGAGTGAGCAAACAACTGTGTGGTGCTTAGCCACCTGCTGGGTTAAACCACAACAGTCTTTTATGGCGCACAGCATGGGGCACAAAGGATTGAGATAACAGCAGACCTGACCAGAGCATGTTAACAGGAGATCCTTAAGAGTCTGCTCCTGAAACTGTATTGTGTAGCACCTTGTGTGCTGCTTATTTTCCCTGCTGCGCTGTTTGTCATTACTGGGCATTAGATTAAGGTTTTTAGTTTGATATGTTGTGTGACCTCGTCTTGCATCATGATAAAATTGGCAGCCGAGAAACTGCTGTTTTGTGCGTATTCATCACTGCGGTCACCTGTGGGTTTGGGAAGCCATATTGTTCATACTATCAGCATTATCAGTCCCTCAGCCTCCCTTTCGCTTTTCCTTCTTTCCCTAGAGCTCAAGAGCTAGTTACAACAGTTCTTGAGAAATCTGAATATCTATGGCATGTTCAAACCAGCGTGAGTCATGAGTATGTTTTCGGTTATGTTTAAGATTAAACAATTATTTCAGAATAAAATCCCAACATCTGCCCCAAGGCAGGATAGTTCTGAGGGGCAGGGAGTATAGGATGGTATGGGCAGGTGCCTAAAAGAGTGGGCATCCATAGTGGTTTGGACCTTCACCTCTGAACAACAGCAGAACCCTGAAAAACTAGCAGAATCTTTGGAAAAGATCTGCCGTTGCCCTGGCAGTCCTAAAGAGGCACAAATCACTGCAGCATACTGGCGCGTGTCCTGTGCCAACTGAGCCTTTCGGTTGCTCCAGCACCTGCAATGAGCCCTGTGGTTGCTCTAACTCCTGCAATAAACCTTGCGATTTCTCTGCCTCTTGCAACGACTGCAGTATCTCCAACTCCTGCAACGAACATTTTGCCTGCTCCAGCCCTCATGATGGTCCCTGTGGCTACTCCAACCCCTGTGACAGATTCTGCAGTTGCTTTGCCCTTTTTTGACAGACGCTGCAGTTACTCCAACCCTACTGAAAGGCCCTGCAGGTACCATGATCCTCACAACCAGTCTCATAGTCACTCCAGGCCTCCTGACAAACCCCACAGTTCAACTGGGGAACAAAATAGTACCCATATCAGTAGCCCTATCAGCAAGGAG
Organism: Lagopus leucura; assembly: GCF_019238085.1. Lineage (NCBI taxonomy): Eukaryota > Metazoa > Chordata > Aves > Galliformes > Phasianidae > Lagopus > Lagopus leucura. The sequence continues at coordinate 35,956,878 of NW_024962335.1, read as the reverse complement.
AAAAATGTCTACAAAAGTCAGAATACTTAGCAAAGAGAGAAGTTTATAAGTGCAGAGAAAAAAAAATGGAGTGTGATCATCACAAAAGCAAGAGGAAGAAGAAGAAACAGAAACCATCTGACTCCTAACATTAAGTGGACTGTGAGATTTGCAAGAAGATTACAGCTATCAGCCACGTGAGCATATTGCCACCTGGCTGCTTAGGTTCTGGCATAGTGGAACCAGTATCCTGAACTTAGCAGGTAGTGAAGCCAAGAAGCTGGGATCTGTTTCTAGGGAAAGTGGCACTGACAAAGCAATTGAAAAAGGAATACGGTCTTTCACCCCGAGGCGGCAACTCTTGTCAGCCCTGAAGGAAAGATATCTTTTCAAGGAAGACCTGGTACTTAACCCAGGCATATGGACCACAATGGAGAAAGGTATCCAGTACTCGGTTCCAAAGATGCAGACGACATGATATGTATGTGAAGTATGTGGCAGAGAGTTGTATGGAATGCACCATCATCATATGCCAGCAGCCTGGAGGAAAGAACTGGAAAGATGATGAAAACCAATAGTGGATGAAGTGGCTAGCCTGCTTTGACAATATGAAGATAATCTCTCTTCCTCCCCGAGGGCCCGTGTCGCAGCTGTGGAGAAACTGGTTCAAGAACTCAAAGGAAAAGAAACAGCTTCAACTGCTCCTCCAGCTATATGAACCCATACTTCATCCATTAGGAGTAAGCGTTCCTCTGCTCAAGAGAGAGGATATAGTAGATACACACCATGTAGCATCCAGGGGTTTTACCTTCATGACCATGGACAGGATATGCGGAAGTGGGACGGGAAACCCACCTCAACCCTACAGGCATGGGAACTTGAGTTGCAAGGGAAAACAATCACACGAGTGGGTCTTCCTGGCAATATGGAGGCTTCAGTTTCCCGCAGGCAGTTCTCCAGACAGCGAAGACAGTGCAATCTTACATCCAAGGATGACAATGAGACTTTTGGTTCTCATACACCAGAGATGAGTAATGACTACCGTAACCAAAACTAGAGGGACTCTTCCTGCAGCCAGATGCAGGAAAGGGATAGTCGGGTGTATTGTACTGTGTGGATGTGATGGCCTATCACTTCAGAACCAAAGAAATACGAGGCTTTAGTGGAAACCTGTGCACAACGTACTCTAATGCCATCAAGTTATGAAGGGGTAAAACTCATCTGTATTTCTGGAGCAAGGGGGAATCCCAAAGGTTAACTGTACTGGATGCCAAAATAAGCAAAAGGACTCCGTTGCAACTGGCTCAGAGGCCCTGTGCATCTTTAGTACAGATTGTCTCAGGATAGGGTAGTTCAAGGGCCCAAAAGGGTATTGGCGAGTTTTCAGGATAGCTGCCTTGGAGGCAGAGGATATTAAGCAGCTGTCTACCTTGCCTGGTGTCTCAGGAGACTCTTCTGTTATGAGGTTGCTAAGAATAGAACTGCAGGTGCTGGTTGCTAGTACAGCGGTGCACTGGCAGCAATATCATACCATCTGGGACTCCCTAATTTCCATTCATGAGCTGATTCCCCAACTGGAGAACCAAGGAGAAACCAGCAAGACTCGCTCACCCTTCGGTAGTCCCATATGACAAGTGCAAAAGTCCATTGAAAAGTGTTGCCTAACAGTGGACAGTTGTGGCCAGAGTGAAGTCACACCACATTGCTGTGCCAGATAATAACTGCAGACAAAGGCAGCCAAGTTGTATGCCAAAACTGACATTGTGAATGCTTTTTTCTCAATCCCTCTGGAAGCAGCGTTCAGGCCACAGTATGCTTTTACTTAGAGGGGTGTCCAGTTCACCTGGAATCGACTGCCCCAGGTGTCAAAACAGGACCCTGACATTTCTCACGAGCTGATCCAGAACAGGGAGAAGCTCCTGAATACCTGCAGTACACTGACAACACCATTGTGTGGGGCTACACAGCAGAAGTTGTTTTTGGGAAAAGGAAGAAAATAATTTAAATCCTTCTAAAAGCTGATCTTGCCATAAAGAAAAGTAGGATCAAGGGACCTGCACAGAAGATCCCATTCTCAGGAATAAAATGGCAAGATGGACACTGCCAGATCCCCAAGGACATGATCAATTAAATAACCACTGTGTCTCCACCAACTAACAAAAAGGAAACACAAGCTTCCTTAGGTGGTGTGAGCTTCTGGAGAATGCATATTCCAGATCACAGTCTGACTGTAAACTCCCTCTATCAAGTGATGTGGAAGAAGAATGATTTCATATAAGGCCCTGAACAGCAACAGGCCCTAGAACAAATGAAACAGCAAACGAAGAGTTCTGAGCTGCTTCAGAAGTGGTTGGTAGTGAAGCACAGCTACTTTTGGCATCCCACCTGCCTGTGCTTGATTTGGTGTTCAGAGGGAGGGTCCTGTCCTCCCCACATCGTCCAACTGATGGTACGTGGAGTAAGTGGATCACATGGATCAGTTTCAAAAAGGGAATCTCAGTCATCCAGGAAGCTCAGAAGTGATTATGGACTGGCTCAAAGACTTAAGATTTCAACACATCACCAGAAAAGAAGGTTACACATGCTGAAGAGGTTCCACTGCATCATAAAGTGCTGGAAAATGTTTGCTGATGGGTTTGTTGCATCGTGAGAAAGCATTCGAGATGGAAGGCTGCTGTATGTACTCTTATACAATGAGCTGTAGAAGCTACTGAAGTAAAGGGTGAATGGACTGTTAAAGACTGCATTGAGACCAGCGAGTGTTGGGACATTCAAACCCTGAAGTGTACATTTGACAACACTCAGGGTTCTGCCAAATGAGCTGATCCTGCCCAGTCAAACCTCCTGCATACCGTAGAAGAGGACAAAGACCAGGTGGTGCATGTAAAGAACGAGCTGGGCAAAACAGGCTGGGTTATTTCTGCCTGAGACAAAGGCAAACCTATTCACGGGATTGCTTTTGCTCAGAGACCTAAGTGCATATGGTGAGTATTGTGGATGGGGATGTCCATTGTGTACCTCAAGGTGATTAGATGCTGGGTGAGAAGAGCCAATAATTTGAATTGTGTGATGTTGAATTGCTACCTAATACAGTATGTCATCCTTGAAGAGAGCATAATGGGATAACTCGTTAAATGTCTACAGTGCATTTGTGAGGTCTATATTTTATTGCTGAAATCTGTAACATCTGATCTTTTCTTGGAACCAAAACCAAATACTGCCTAAATTCCATCTCTCAAGAAAAGAAAAATTGTTTTCATTCATTCATATGATAGTTTGTGGTGGAAGGAACCTTAAATATTACCTAATTCCAAACTCACTTCGTTGAGCAGACTTGCCATCAAATACCTTGAAAACCTGCAACTATGCACCATTCATTTGGCCATGAGCCAGAAGTGTGCCCTTGTGGCCAAGAAAGCCAACAGTATCCTTGAGTGCCAGCAGATAGAGGGAAGCGATCCGGAATCATTCAGCAGGACATAGACAGTCTGGACAGTTGGGCAAAAAGGAACCAGATGAGGTTTAATGAAAGCAACTGTAGAGTCTTGCACATAGGAATAACCTTAAGTATCAGTACAGGTTGGGGGATGACCTGCTGAAGAGGAGCTCTGGGGAGCAGGACTTGGGGGCTATGGTGGATGACCAGCAGGCCAGCAGTGTGCCCTGAAGGCCAATTGGATCCTGGACTGCATTAAAAGGAGTGTGGCCAGCAGGTGAAGGGAGGTGATTCTCTCCCTCTACTCTACCCTGGTCAGGCCTCACCTGGAATACTGTATCCAGTTCTAGGCTCCTCAGTACAAAAAAGACATGGATCTTCTGGAAAGAGGAGAGCCACAAAGATTATAAAGTGCCCGGAGCATCTTCCCTATGAGGAAAGGCTGGGTGACCTGGGTCTGTTCAGCCTTGAGAAATGAAGATAAGAGGGGATCTTATTAACATTTACAAATATCTTAAGTGTGGGAGACAAAGGGACATGGCCAACCATGTGGTCTGTGGGAATAGGACAAGTGGAAATGGCCATAAACTGGAGCATAGGAAGTTCCACAGCAATATGCAAGAGAACCTCATGGTGAGGGTGACAGAGCACTGGAAGCCCAGAGAGGTTATGGAGTCTCCTTCTCTGGAGGTATTCAAGAGTTGTCTGGCTGCCTACTTGTGCAAACTGCTCTAGGGAGCCTGCTTTGACAAGGGGGCTGGACTCCATGATCTCTAGAGGTCCTTTCCAAACCCCACAGTTCTGTGATTCTGTGATTCCCTTCTACTCTGCCTTGGTGAGGCCACATTTAGAATACTGTGCGCAGTTCTCGGCTTTCCAGTCCAAAAAAGACAGAGATCTCCTAGAAGGAGTCCAGCAGAGGCTACAAAGATGATAAAGGGTCTGGAGCATTTCTAATATGAGGAAAGGCTCAGGAACTTTGATCTGCTTATCCTGGGAAAAAGAAGGCTGAGGGGAGATCTGACTGATGTTTATAAATATCTAAAGGGAGGTGGGAGGCAAATGGCTGACGCTAGGCTTCTCTTGGTGGTACATAATGATAGGATAAGGAGTAATGGCCCAAAACCTAAATGTAGGAAGTTCCATACAAACATGCATATGAACTTATTTATGTTAAGGGTGATGGAGTACTGGAACAGGTTGCTCAGGGAGGTTATGAAGTCTCCTTCTATAGACATATTCAAGACCTGTCTGAATGCCTACCTGTGCAACCTATTGTATTCCTCTAGCAGGAAGGATGGGTTCAACAATCTTTTGAGGTCCTTTTCAATCTTTGCAATTCTGTCACAACATCTCTGGGCAGCCTGTTGTGCTTCAGTCCTCTGTGAGTAAAAAATGTCCTCCTAATATCTTCTCTAAGAAATTCCTCTTTAAATTAAAAAGCATTCCCTTTATGCTATCACTATCAAACTGTATAAAGTCGGTCTCTCTTGTGTTTATAAGCTCCCCTTAAATACTGGAAGGCTGCAATGAGGTCTCCCCAGAACCTTCTCCAGACAGAATAAGCCCAGCTGCCTCTGCCTTTCTTCATAGGAGATGCTGCAGCCCTTTGATCACTTTGTGGCCTTCTTCCAGACATACTCCATTCTTCTAAATCTTTCTTGTGCTGAGGCACCCAGGTCTGGATGCAGTACTCCAGCTGGGACCTCATGAGGGCAGAGAATAAAGCAGTCCCTCTCCCTGCTGGCCATTCCTCTTTTGATGCAGCCCATGATATTGTTAGCTTTCTGGACTTCAAGGACACAATGCTGGCTCTCATCCAGCTTTTTATCCACTAGGGTCCCCAAGTTCTTCTCTGTAGAGCTGCTCTCAAAGAGTTTTTCTCCCAGTCTGTGCTCGTATCTGGGATTACTCCAACCCATACTGCACCTTGCGCTTTGCCTTGTTAAATCTCATCAGGTTCACCTGGACCCACAGTGGGAAATTATGCTTGTTCATCTGCTGGCTGAAGAAAAAGCTGTAGGAGAGGATGCTTAGAACTTGTCTAAGTTAGTGGACTAAGTTAGTGGTAAACTAAGTTATTCAGAAGCAGCTGTTGGATTTAAATTTCACACTCACAACCTGAATTCACTTCTGAAGGTAGACAAGCCTTTAAACATTCATGTATAGTACAATATACTTTTCCTTCTGTCTTCTGTAACTCACTGGTTTGATATCAGCTAGCTCTGAAAATACTAACTTAGATTTCTGGCAAATAGAAATGAAGAAATAAATATATCTGAGTTAATTAGATTAAGAGTTTCTTACATTTTAACTCAGGTAACGTAAGATAAAACATGCAGTAAGTACAGTAGGGACAAAACCCAAATAAAGGAGTTTTAGTGCTGGAAGATGTGAGAGAGCAATTGAAAACTAGCACTTGAGTTCCACAATGGGTAACACACACAGCTTAAGCACAGAAAATGTTGGAGGAGTGCTATAAATCTTAAAAGAAAGAAGCAATCCTTCAGGAATGTTTTCATTGCCTTTGGTACAGGCATGTAACAGATAACAAAAATGGGACTTGTTCAATGTAATCTCTATATTTACATGGCTAGATGAGTGGTGACTCACTCAAAAATACAGACAGTGTAGCATTGAGTCATGCACTCTGTTTTTCTGATGCTGCTTGTTGGAAATATGGAACTGCCATCCTTTTCATGTGCATTTAAATCCAACCAACAGGTTTCCTGAGCTTCACATGATAACCAATGAATTTAGTTACAGTAAATACAGACACACAACCTGTTCCAAGACAACTCTGCTCCCATTTACATATCTTCAGCATGTATTTCCATAGAGGAAAATTTCGAACACAAACCTAAAAGTCAGGCTGGGCAAGACTTATGTGTATGTGTGTGTGTGTGTGTGTGTGTGTGTGTGTGTGAAGAAGCAGATAAGAGAGAGGAAGAGAAAGATGAAAGAGAGAAGACTATATGATCTTGTTCTGAGCTTTCCATATGATTGTTGTCCTAAAAGGACAGGGGCTTTAAGACCACTGTACTGAGCTTGCTCACACAGTGAGATGCTTGTACCACGCAACCACTGAATTGGATGGATTGTGCTCTTTTATTCCCAGCACTGGAAGACAGATGCAGAATCACCCCGATGTTCCCACCTTTGCAGAAAGATTTTGTTGCCTGTGCTGTGATTACAAAGGAGTTCAGGTGAATGCAAACACTCCATGTTCCTCACATTGAACACAGATGATTTACTCACACTTTGAACACTTTCCTATGACCACTTAGCACTAATAGTGCCTGTGAATCCCTTTCTCTTCTCCCAGCCAGCTGGCAGATTGAATTACCATTCGCTTTCTATCAGCTCAATGGTTAAACAGGGAGGAAGTGTGCAGAGGAATGCTAGGACGTTAGCCTAACCTGCACTGGTGGCAGTTTGTTTCCTGTGACTTCAACACTTGGTTTTTTTTGTTTGGTTTGGTTTCTTGTTGCTGTTTGTTTGTTATTGTTGTTCAGGAATTTATCCCTGGAAAAAAATGGAAAGAGATCTATGAGCTTTCATGTGACTAGTGCTATGTAATGTAAGGAAGGGTGGCGGATGGCCCACTCTATCACTGCTGGGAGAAGCACTCAATAACAGCGGTTTGTGCAGGCAGGACAAAGTGCTGTAACTTGCTTGCAGGTTCACAACCAAGGGAAGTGTTCTTCATGTCTGCCAGTATGGGGGTAAACAATTGTCTGACAGCTAAAACTAGTGTTCCTATAGAGAAATTTCCAGAGATATCTACAGCATCCACTAAGACAGAACTGGTAAGAAACGAGTCTTCAGTTCAGACAGTTGGTAGCACTGAATGCCTTGAACTTTCTCCTGGAGATAAGGTAAGTACTAGCACATATACACTCACACAGATGATCTTTTACAACAAGGAGCTGGGTTGCAAAAAGCAGTTTAAATGCTTTCTAGTGCTAGAGGTGCCAACGGAGAGAGACATATGTTGTTTAACAGTCATATTCCAGAAGTGAACAACTCTAAAAGGAAGACGCCTTGATCCCTGGTGATCCACAAAAGCAAGTCTGCAGTTGAGTTCACACTCTCTAGCTTCACTCTCAAAGCCAGATATGTTTATACAACTATAGGCAGCCATGGCCAAGATCTGTAAGTAAAAACTATACCAGCAGCCTGCATGTAGTGGGTGATTCCCTTTTATTGATGTTCCTTTCTGCTGGACTGACAGGGTGTCTTGAGAGGTATGCTGCCTCCTGGAATCTGAGATCCAGGATGTTGCTGAAAGCATGCCACACCTTGTCAAGAACGTGGAGTACTATCCTCTGTTGTCCTTCCATGTGTGCATTAATGACACTGGAAGCCCGAAAATGGGCAGAATCGAAGAAAACTATAGAGCCTTGGGAGCACAAGTGAAAAACACTGAGGTGCCCAAATTACCTTCTCAGTTTTGCCAGTTGGAGGAAAGAGGAAAACCAGAAATAGTTACATAGTTCACATCAGTTCCTGGGTACATGGCTGGTGTTTGTATGAGGGTATCACAGTGGGACTTCCAATGAAGATTATAACCTGTAAGGGAGGAATGAGTCCATATGTCTAGAAGAGACAGGGCAATGTTCAGCAGCAGGCTGACTAACCTAGTGAGGCAGGCTTTAAACTAAAGGACTCAAGAAGTGGAGTTAAAAATGGCAATGCTGATGATATGCTTATGACTGGGGAATAAGACAGGCCAAACAGAACAGTAACAAGTGTTTCTTAGTTGCCTCCCATTACATGACCCAGAATGTCAGCCACGTCAAGGGCGTGTATAGCCATGGGGCATCCTTTTGAATCCCTAGGGATGAATTATGAATGGGTGGAGAGCTCATGGGTGAAAAATAAGGAGCAGGCAAATGTGGGTGACATCACTGTGAATTTTTACTACAGGTTGCCTGATCAGGAAGAGGAAGTTGGTGAGACCTACAGACAGTGAAAGCAGCCTCACAATCACAGACAGTGTTTCTCCTGGGTAACTTCAACAGTTCTAGCATATGCTGGAAAAGCAACATTGTAGGGGATACACATGGTCCAGGAGGTTCCTGCAATATGTGGAAAATAACTTTCTGAGAGGTGTTGTGGAGAAGCCAATCAAGAGAGGTCAGCTGCTGGACCTTGTTCTTACAAAAAAGGAAGGGCTGGTCGAGGGTGTCAGGGCTGGGGACAGCCTTGACTGCAGCAACCATGAGCCAGTGGAGTTTGTGGTATTCAAGGACAAAACAAGGCAAGAAGTAGGATTGCCACTGTGGATTTCAAGAGAATCAACTTTGACCTCTTTGGGGACCTACTTGGAGGTCTAGTTAGAGCATTGCAAAATAAGGGGTCCCAAGAAAGATGTTTCACATTCAAGCACCACTTCTCCCAAGCTCAGTATCAGTGCATCCCTAAGAGCAAGAAACCAGGCAAAGGTAGCAGAACATTTGCATGAATCAAGACCTCATGGAAAAAGTAGAAGAGTTTACGGAATGTGGAAAAAGGGTATGGTAACTTGGAAAGAATATAGGAATGGTGTCAGGGGCTGCAGGGAAGAAGTGAGGGAGGCTAAGGCCCACTTGGAATTAAATCTAGCAAGGACAACAAGAAAGGCTTCTTTAAGTATGTCTTCATAAAAAGGAAGTCTAGGGAAAATGTGGGTCTCAGTGAGGTGGGTGCTCTGATAATAAAGGATGCTGAGAAGGTGGAGATGCTGAATGTCTTCTTTGCTTCAGTCTTTATTGTTAAGACTGCCCCTTGGGTATCCAAGACCCTAGAGACATGAGAGAGTTTGGGGAAAGGAAGACTTCTACTTGGTTGAGGAAGATCTGGTCAGAGATTGTGTAGGCAAAATCAATGCCCACAGGTCCACAGGTCCTGATAGTTAGCACCCATGAGTGCTGAGGGATCTGGCAAAAGTAATTGTTGAATTGTTCTTTGTCATCGTTGAAAGTCAGCCTCACTTTTCTCCCTAGGTAGGTGATGGAACAACTTATTCTGGATGTTATATTCAGGAAATTGGAAAAAAAGGAAGTTATCAGGAGTAGTCCACATGGATTCACCAAGGGGAAATCATGCTTGATCAATCTTGTAGTATTTTATGATATCATCACTGGCTGAGTAGATGATAGGAGAACAGTGGGTATTGTCTATCTTGACTTTAGCAAAGCTCTTGATGCTGTATTCCATAACATCCTCATAGTTAAGGAAGTGTGAGATAGATGAACAGACAGTGAGGTGGATTGAGAACTGGCTTACTTGACAGAGCTCATAGTGTTTTGATCAGCAGCCCAGAGTGTAGTTGGAGACCTGTAATTAGCAGAACTCCACAGGGGTTAGTTCTGGGTGTGGTCTTGTTCAACATCTTCATTGCTGACATAGATGAAGGGACATGGAACACCTGCTGCAAGTTTGTGAATGACATAAACCTGGGAGGAGCACTAACACACCAGAAGCCTGTGCTACCATTCTGTGGTACCTGGACAGTCTAGAGTGTTGGGTGATGAGGAATTTTATGGTGTTCAACAAGGGCAATTGCAGAGATAGATGGAGATATTCCTTGGGAGGAATAATTCCATGTATCAGTACAGGTTAAGGGCTGACCTTCTGGAAGGAGCTCTGCAGAGATGGATCTAGGTCTCCTGGCGGCCTATAAATATCTTAAGTGGGTGAGGTCAGATGTTTTTTGGTTGTGTCCAGAGGCAGAAGAAGGGGCAAAGGGTATGAAAGGGCATAGAAAGTTTAATATGAACTTGAGAAAAATCTTCTTTACTTTGGGGGTGGCAGGGCACTGTAACAGGCTGCCCAAAGAGATTGTGAAGTCTCCTTTTCTGGAGATATTAAAAACCCACCTGGACACTTTCCTGTGATACTTACTCTAGGGAACTTGCTTTAGCAGGAGAGTTGGACTTGATGTTTTACAGAGGTCTCTTCCTATTCCTGTGTTACCATGATTCTGTGATTGCTTATATCCACACACCTATCATCATTCACAATATGCATTTTTCTGTGCCTCTTGCTTGCTTGCCCCTTGCACTTAGCTCCCAGGCTGCTCTTATGCTGCCATCTACACACGCATTTCTGCCTGCATTCTTAGACAGCCTTCATCAAAGTAAGAGACAGATAACTGCAGACTGTCTACACCCCCATAAAATCCTTCCCAATCTTCGTTGCTCTTCCTTTCTTCACCCCAAATTGTTGTCATTCTCCCAGGTCCCACACCCAGCTCTATACTAGTTACCTGTACTTCATTTATTTTGAGCATGCTGTGTGCACAACTCACTTATCAGATAGCTGTTCACTTCTACCACCTTGTCTGTAATCCTTATAAATACACACTAACTGATAATTTCTCTGCTTGCTCACACACCATCATTTCTCACCCCTTGTTAAATGAGCTGTCATTCTCATTTAATCCCAATTCGTGCCTTATAAGTTCTAACTCCACTAACCTATCCACATTTGTTCCATTCCCTCTTTCTGCTTCTTTTAGCTAGTGCCTACTACAGAGTCATAGGTACATTAGTTGCATCTTGCTTAATAAAATATCATTCCTTTTTATTTGTATGTGTTCTCCTAATCCAACACTGTTTGTTACTTTCCACTACTTTCCTCAGCTACTTCCCCTGTTACATGTTGCCTGTTCCATCCTAACTGCAGATAAGAGGCATCCTTTGTTTCTAATAGGCAAATAACTATTGCACCTTTGAACTACTTCCTCAGTTTGTCTTCAGAGCAATACAAAACTAATATTCCTTCCTGTGCTCTCTTGTCCTGCACCTCCATTAGACTACCCTTTGCTCACTGATCTTTACAGAAAACCCAGCTCTTAATATTATCCTTATACCCTCTTTATTCTTCATTCTTCGTTCATTCCTCATTCTCATGCTTCATGAGAACTGCCAAATCTTCATATTCACAGTTCTCCTTGTCCCCATAATTTTACTTATCTTGCATTTCCTCACAATACCTTCACACAGCTTTTTCCTTTATTCTGCCTTTGCTCATAACCAGTCACAACATGTCCACAATACTCCAGCAGGCTTATAGCCTCTGAAATTTCTCATAGCTCTTCATGCTTCTATCCAAATATATGAGAGATGCTCTGAAAGTAATGCCTCCTATTTTACTTTGTTGGCCTACTACATCATAGGTGGATATGAAAGACAAGCCACGTTCCAGACAGCCATGCAGATATTTGTGAATGTGGTATGCAGGCTCTTTTTCATTGCTGGTGAAAATGCATAGTTAATGGAGGTGACTGTTGAAAAATAGTGTTTTGTAACTGAGAATATGCTATATCAAATAGTGTAATTGTGCTCTTTGTTGCAATTTAATGACAATAAACAGGAAGGTGTTACTTTCAGAGAAACCTATGTGCATTTTTCTTCCTCCTCCAGACATCCTTCCTGCACTGTGCTTTCACCATTCTCTCTAAACTCCCACTGCATATCCCCCACCCACCCTTCCTACATCCTTGTAGGTCCCTTTCATATTTTCACCCAGTATCCAGTCTGCATCTTTTCCCATCCCTCTCAAGTGATACTTCCCTTTCTGAGTCCTAAACTTTTCTCCATCCATGAACATTCTCTCTGTCCAGTTGACTTGCAGTAGTTTCCCTGTTATGCTAACTACCTTTGCATGGCTTACCTGCTCTAAGTACCCAAAATATAGCACAGTATATTGTGGTTTATTTTCAGCACCTAATACTCTCCCTACAAACTCCTGAGGTATTTCCTTCTATGAGTTATTTAGTTAATTTTTCCCTGGGGAAAAAAAATAAATAAATAAGAAACACTAAATATATTGGTTACCTCAAAATATACCACCTTCCTACACAAAGCACTCCTGTCCTGACCCTTCTGGTTTATCTTCTCCCCATATTTTGAGACCTCAATCTGCAATCGTACGTTGTTTTCCTCCCCCTACCATGCTAACAGACTCAGCTTCTAGTGCTGACATGTGTATCTAAAAGTACAAGTCTTTATACTATGTGTTGTTGAAACCATGCTTAACTCTCATTCTCTACTGCTTTTGTCTACTTTTTCCCAAAGCAAGGTAGTTTAGTTATTTTCGTTTTTCTGACATCTTAAGTGTTTTTGTACCACTCCTCTCCTTACACACTTGCACAGGCCACATATTTCAGTGCCTGAGAATGTCTTTCTTTTTTGTCTGGGTATTTTCCTGAGGGCACAGTGTTAAGTCAAACTTTACATACCATTTGCACTTCTCATGCAACAAATCACATGAGCTTAAGAGTTAAGAGTGCTTTTTGAAACTCTGCAGTTCATAACAATTGTCTGGACCATACAGCACACTTCTCTGTTTATTTAAAAAGGGAAGAAAAAGCACATACCCACTCCCCTCTAAATAACTGGTTTTGCAATATAGGACTGAGAGAATGTGTGCATAGCAGCCCTTTTCATTCCAAAATATCCATCTCTCTGAATAATGCGTATTTATAGTTCAAGAGATAGGACCAGCACAGAGCTTTCTCGTTTATTTTAATAAAGGATTAAGAACTGATCAGAAAACTATCTAAACCATTCAAGGATTTTTTCCCCTCTTAGCTAATAACATTTGGTAACTCCATAAAGACTCGCCAGTAACTAACTTAATGCTTTAAGCTGCATTTCAGCTGTTTAGATGAGAAACAGCTTTCTACTTTGCTCTCTATATGTCTGTATTTATTTGTTGTGTGCTGCATTCTTAGAGGACGCTTACTGAACACTGAAAATTGTACTGTAAGAGTAAGTCACCCTACCATCCTACACACAAAGTGAGTGTATCTTTTTCACCTAGCCACAGATGTACAGGGTATCCTTTGATCTCCAGTTCCTTCCAGAGAATTTAGTATTGGTTTTGAGGGGAAGGGTGATTGATTCAAAGGTCATGAGTAGGGTTTCCAGTTTCTGACTTGCACAAAAAATAACAAAGCTCCAGTGAAGTTAAGTACCTGAGACAGGAGAAGTCTAGGAATTAGGAATTTTGACTTTGCGTGTCATGGGCTCTAAGTTTCCCTTAGGGCAAGTCTGCTGTGTATTCTGACGCTGGTTCCTGCAACCGCTACGCAAGATTTGCAACTCCTTTTGTTACATCTGAAGTTTCTTGTTTCCGTCTTAAAACCAAGAGTCTCCTTTGTTTCTGCCTCTTAAATTAGATTCCTTTAGCACCTCGTATTTTTCCTCCACTGTTTTCTTACCGGGGATCTAAACAACAGTGTACAGAGCAGGAGGAGAGAGGAATCTCAAGACTAAAGCAAGCTGTAGGGCAATTAGAGGTGGGGGAAGGAGGAGGCACAATGGGAAACGCATCAACATTTGGGACAGATCTACTTCTTGCAAGACACCCCTCCCAAACTACCATTGTAATTCTTTAAAGAATCCCTCTCCCCCCTCCTCTCCCCGCCCTCTTAGGACCCTATTAGAAAACGTCAAATTTCCCTTACCGTGGTAGAAGTAACCATGGCATCCGTGTAAATGTTTCCAGAAAAGTCGACATGAAGAGAAAGGTAAATGTAAATACGTTCATTCAAAGTCCCAAAGTTGTCTGCTTGGGTTGTGCAGAGTTGCTCTATGGGAGAGGAGCCTTTAACTCTGAGTCCCGTGAACATAATCTCCCCGATTATAACAAACCAGCTCAGCCAGATGGCTCTGCTCTGTAGATTAACCCTTTTATTGCCATACTCTACTTTCACTGCCTACTGTTTATAAAAATTTTGCCTGGCTGGGGAATTTCAGAGAGCAACACATTTTTTTGAAAATAACATAATTGTCATAAAAGTCTAATTTTTTTTTTCTCTTATATGCTTTACAATACCCATAATGCGTCTATTTTTTATTTTTATTTTTGTTTTTTTTTTTAATTATTTTTTTTTTCTTGTTCCAACTAATAATTTCATTCCTTTTCCTGTCAAAATCTTTTCATATTATAAGGAAAAGTCTTAGTACCCAGGAATATTCTTTGTAATTCTTTTGTTAAATCATTACGATAAAACAATCTCTTCTGGACTGTGACTCTCAGAAGACAAGTATTTCATTGCAGGAATGTACAACTCTAATAGTCCATTCCCTCTTCTCTGTCTCTGTCTCTGTCTCTGTCTCTTTCTTTCTCTTTTTTTTCTCTGTCTCTCTCTTCCCCCCACACTTGCTTTGTCTCTCACATGCATACTCACATATATACACAGATGCAGTCTTTGGTCAAACTGCCATCATGAGTTTCTATTCTAATCCATATTTAGAAATCATTATAGGACATGCAAAACAGGTGAAATAGAGAAACAGAACTGAAAAGCCATAAACTTCCAGTCTCTCTCTGGCTTTATTATTATTATTGTTATTGTTATTACTTCCAAATTCTAGGCACATTTATTTATTTTGTCATTGTTTCTCTCAGCCAAGTCACTCCTCACATCATAAAAATAGAAAGAATAGACCTTAGAGTTGAGTTTTGTCCAGATATGCCTCCAGTTTTGATTTGCAGATTAGTCCATTAGGAAAAAGATGGTGAGTGCCAAAAATATGGAAAGTTAATCAGCAACCAGTAGTGACTGGTTTCTAAAATTCTTATTTAGAGATTGCTCACAGAGATGGCTGATAAATTTAGCTGCATTCCTCTAAGTCTCCCTCTAAATTTACATGCTTAAGTCATCTTTCTTTTCTATTTGATTCAAGCATAGTTGAACAAGTAATAACCATAAGAATCTGCTTATATAAGATAGATATAATATAGATACAATACTTCAAAATGGAAGTAATCAGATGCTTCACAAGATCATGAACCTTTCTCTTTTGTTTTTTAACAAACAAATTTTACTCTTTCTCCTCCCTTTGTAAGGATTATTAGACCTCTAATGTTGTCAAAGCACTGTACCATCATCTTCAAGCTCAACCTAGATAGTTGCCACCATTTTATAAAATATTTTCCACTGTGAATTGGTACATGGTAGGTGTTGTTTGTAGTTGTTGTCCTTTACCTAAATTTTCTCAACCATAAGATAATGCTATTTAAAGAAGTCTAAATTCTATATATTGCATCTGTTTCTTAAGTGCTTCTTGAATTGCTTATTTTCCCTAACTGCCCAGATGTGAACGGAGAGTAATCTTCTATCATTGACTCTTAAGAGCATTCATTCCACTGAAAACTACTGCTTCATCAATTCACATAAAAAAAACACCAAAACAATCAACCAAACCAAGAGATATTCCGAAAACTGCACAACACAAATCTTGAACAGCTCATGAGCCTTTTTGTCTTTGCTATTTGATTGAACACAGTTTCCATCCTTTTTAGACCTTTCTCAGCTAAAAGGATGTAAGAATTAACTCCTTTCTCCCTATCCCAACACGCTAGTCAAATCTGAGAAATGCCTAAAATATGACTCAGCTTTTAGTCTCCTCAAGTAGATAAACAGCTCTAGGAATAGAAATCATTCCCCTGGCTTGTGAATGCTCCTCCAGAGGTAGGCAAAGGGTTAAGCTCTGAAAGCAACCCTACCCTAGGAACTTTACATTTGCAGGTAGTCCAGAAAAAAAAAAAAAAAAAAAAAAAAAAAAAAAAAAAAAGAAAACAAATAGTGTACAACTAAATGTCCCAAGCAAAGGGGCTGCCTCCCTCTGATGGGAGGTGAATCTACCAGAGCCAGGCAGTATGCATGAATTGAGGGATTTTGCCTGGTACTTTGTCTGTGTCTGTGGGCTGTCAGACACCTTGTAACATGAGATGTGACAACTTAATCTTGCCAAATATGCATGCACTGTTAAAAGCATTGTAGACGGTGTGTTTTTACAGCTATAGAAAATGGAAACATGCTTGTTACTTGCAGTTTTGCACATTTTTCTCTAAAGATGTTTCTCTCCTTAAATGTTTTTTCTAGATATTTTTACATCTTCTGCTAGGTCATTTGGTGCCATGTTATATCTTGTTTTCTAAGGATAAGCCTTAAAACAAACAGATTTTATTAATTTTTTTTTTTTTTTTTTTTTTTTTTTACACTTCAAACAAGCTTTATGGTTGGTTATTTTGTTTTGTTTTGTTTTACGAAAAATAAAGATCTCAAACTGTTATTTTAAGTATAGTCCTTTGATCCAAGATTCTGACATAGCAATCATGTTTGTTACTTTTAGCAAAATCTCTAAGTCTTGAAGAAATTGAAATATTGCTCTGAGCATATTGTAGAAATAATCTTCAGTTTTTGAGGATTTTAATTGAAATAATAACTAGTCATTTATCTGATTAATTTGGTATTTCATTAGACTCCAGAATACGCAATATTTTATTCACTGCGAAGGCAGTCTTTTTTCCTTAACATATTAAGATACCCCTATAATTCCATTTTATGTTAATAAAATAGAATACTTATAGAGAAGATTTGTATATTAGTAAATAAATGGATGAAGCTTTTCACTGGGTTTGATGGGTGCCTTGGCTCATTTTATAGTCAGGATTTCCCCCGTTAGTTTTGCAACAGCGCCACTTTGTGGTAGTTGTCCCTAGCAGATACTGAGAGTAGGAATGCCTGCCGGAATACTACTTGTTTCAAAAAGTTTGTCCTCATCGTTGCTTTGACGTACATCAACAGATGCATTTATCTACAGTAGAACTATATTCCAGCCATGTACTTTTCCATTTATGAGAAGGTAGTTTTGAAGAAAGACTGAGAAGAAGTAGAAGCAGAAGTTTAGCCCTCTCTGAATGTTTTGCATAAGAACATCACTTTCATTCAAATTTCCAGAACTTTAGTGTTTGTAAACATCTCTAGAAAATATTTTCAGTGACAGTTGTTGTAAATGTTTCATTAAAAACAAAAAATCGAAGCATAGTTTTCTGTAATTGATAGAAATAGCAGCAAGAAATAATAGGTTATTGGGAGGAAAAAAATAAAGCAAAAAAAAACCAACCAACCACATAATTTAAATATTATTTCAAGAATACCAGAGTTGTGATTTCAGAGTTGATAGAATTGCTGAAACATTACTGAGTTTGGCCTCCCTTACATCTGCATCAGTTCTGAGCTTAAGCCGTCATGTACACTTGTGCTGGAGTTTCTGTTTCTCCCTTGTACTCCAGAACTCAATCTAGGGAAATGATAGGTGCTAAACAGAAATTCTAAGTAAGCTTCATATTTTGTTCTGTTATACATTTATTGGAAAGTTGTCTTCAGCAGCTTTTCCTTTCATTAAAAAATTATCTCATGAGTTCTTAAAATAATCAGACTAGATTATAGCAATTAACAGAACAGATTCAAGGTGTCACACTGAAAAACATATATCCAGAGCTGCAGACATTCCAAGAAGTAAAACATAAAAATACAGGGCAAGAACCATGAATTAATTTCAGACTCTGAAAGTCATTGCTGTTCAGATCTATTCCTGAAAGCACTAGTCTCTGCACAGTTAGCTCACCTGTAAAACTGTTTTCCTGAGGATTAACAAAGTGAGATTAAATCAGATTCAAAATTTTGTACTTATAATAATAATAATTTTTGTACCTATTAAGTATAACTAGCACTTTTTCACATGAAACATTTTACATACACAACCTAGCATTACACAAACAAAAATTTAAAGTGTTTCACAAATAATTTTCATTTTGGGGTTTTCTTGTTTCATAAATGTAGGAATCTGTACTTCTATATCAAAATAGAGGCATATACTAAGTAATATACAAGAAGAGATATATACTTGCCAACACATAACTAAGGTTTGGCAATAGGGTTATGGATCATCACAAATCTTGTCTACTGCAATAATGTAATGTAATAAACTTCTCACTTTAGAACATATTTGGGCTTGTGTAATATTTTTCTTCTTCTGATAGTATCTAATTTTTCCAGAGACAGTTTTTTATTGCAGGAATAATCAAGAAACTTTGCAGCATCTGATTACAGATACAATTTCTGGAAATAAAAAAGAAAAATCTTCCTAACAATAGACATACTTTTAGCCTCTAGTCATTTGTTTTGATTACCAAATTAGTTGAACAGAACTCACATGATTATCTGTAACAAAAGTCATTTCTTGTTTATGAGAGTGTTGAGAAGATTTTCTCATTGGAGGAATCAACCACTGCAAACAATAGAGCTGCTTAGTAAAATGCTAAAATTTCCCTAGCAGGGCAGTAAAGTTCAGTACTGGTTTTTGTTCCTGGACTGATGCTTTCGTACCTGTATGATCCAGGAGAACTGCAATTTCTGAAGCTGATTCTAAGAGAATGAAGCAAAAAAAAAAAAAAAAAAAAAAAAAAAAATTTTTTTTTTTTT
>NW_024962335.1:35900134-35914926 GCF_019238085.1 Lagopus leucura | reverse complement strand
TGCCTGGGGAGAAATCTGTATATGCAACTCATAAATATCAAAGCTCAAATCTGTACATCTGTATGAATTCAACCATTCTGAGTCTTTCTCCTAAGGACTGAATGGGTTCAGATGAGAAGCTGTGATTTTTGACCTCTTTACTACTTTTATCTATCTTCATTTAGTTTAGTTCTTGCACCTTAGAGCCTAGAGTTCTTGTCCTAGAGCATTATTTTACTAGTTAGCACTTAATATACAATAATCAAGGAATTACAACACTTCAGATCAACATGTAACATAAGAGACATTGTCTGTGATATCTGCCAGGGAGCTGGCATATGATGATGGTGTATTCCATACAACTCTCTGCCACATATGTCACATATATATCATGTCATCTGCATCTTAGAAACTGGTATTATTGTCCAAGTTAAGTACATCATCTCTACCACAGAGAGTTCCCTCCATGGTGGTCCATATGCCTGGGTAATATACCAGGTCTTCCTTGAAAGGATATTTTTCCTTCAGGGCTGACAAGAGTTGATGTCACAGGGTGAAAGGTTGCATTCCTTTTCCAATTGCTTGTCACGGGTTTATCCTAGATATAATTCCATGACAGGGTGGCACAGGCCCTGGGAAAAAGGAAAAGAAAAAAAAAAAAAGAAGCAGTACTAACAGTTTGCCACGCGACCCAATGGCGTTGGGCCATGTGTGCTCTGGGATAGGGAGAAGGGCAGAGAGCTAGCAGATAGTTTTAACTAAGAGAAAACACAAAGGTCACAATCTGAGGAGGAATGGTAATTTACTAAATTAACCAAATCAAACAAAACAAGGGAGACAAGAGTATCCAAAATGCAAGTCAAACTACAGTAGTGCTAGGGAAGCACATGCTTTTCTCGATGGCAGATGAGATGGCTAAGATGGGGCCAAAAAGAACAGACCGGAATCATCCAGAGATGCCTCTCCTCCCATCAGGATACTCACAATGCCCATAAAGGGCAGTAAACAGGGCCAGAACTCCTGGAGTTCATTAGGAGTGAATAAATTCAATGATATTTAGTGCCAAAATAGTATGACTGTTTGTCTGTATTTGTTCTTCTTTTTTTTTTTTAATCAGACCTTTTATCATTTTTATCCTTTTAATCATTGTATATTTGATTTCATTTTCCTCTTCTGTCTTTGTAAAGTGTTTTTGTCTCAATCCACAAGATCAATTTTTTTTTCCAATTCTATCCCCTATCCCACTTGGAAGGGAGGAATAAGAAAATGACTGTGGTGTTTAGCTCCTGCTGGTTTTGTCAACAGTCCTTTTAGAGCACAACATGGGGCTTCAAGAGTCGAGATAATGATTGATCTGAGTACAGTGTGTTCATACAAAACTGTTAAGTCTTGTATTAATTTAATATTTATTAGTCACGATGTTATTCTATTTTCAGAGATCTCAAAAAATTCAGAAGTATTTGGAAAAGGTTTGCTGCCTAGAGAGAAGTACAATAATTGCAACATTCTGGGGCTTGGATGATGCCTTCTGAACCCTGTTCAGCACTATCCAGCATCATAAAGGGAAAGATTTGATGACAGTACAAGAGATCCTCTGGTTACTCCAACCCCTGCAGCAGATCCTGTAGCTAGTCCACCCCCTGCAACAAACCCTGCAGCTGAAGAAGAGAACTGATCTGTGCCAGTATCTGTCAGCCCTATACACAAGACAAAAAAAAAGCTGTGAATGTCAGACTATTTAGTAAGGACAGAAACTCCTATTAAAACAAGCATGGAAGGAGAAGATATGGATTAAGCAGGGTCATCACAAGGATGGGAGGGAGGAGAGTCAGAACTGACTCCTGTCCGAGCTGTGAGATATGTGAAAAGACTTCCAATGTCATTCAGATGATCATATTGCCACCTGATTGCTCCAATGCTGAGATAAAGGGTCAAGCAGCCTGGGTTAATAGACAGCAAAGTGAGGCAGCTAGGATTCATCCCTAGAGAAGGGAGCATTGACAAAGCAATCGGAAAAGGGATACAAGTCTTCATCCTATGGAGGCAATTCTTGTTAGCCATGAAGGAAAGATATCTCTTCAGTATGTTTCCAGGGCAAATAGGCCACCATGGAGAAGGTATCTGGTACCTGAGGTAACTAGCTGTGCTGGAGATGATGTAAAATATTGGCTTGGATGACGATACTCTGAGACTGATATGCCAAGATCCAGATGACTTCAAGTGCACATAGCCTATGTGGCAGAAATTTATAGAGAGCACACCATGGGCAGCAGTGGTTTGGAAAGATAATTAAAATCCAGTTGTGAGTAAAGCGGATAGCCCCAGCATCACAAAGAAAATCTATCTTCCTCCCTACTGTATACACCATGTGCCACTCTGTGGTTTTACCTGGGTCATGTTTTTATGATTTTTGTTATCAGTACATCATAACATCATGTAGTGCACTGGGTGCTAAAGAGTTAATACTGCAGTTGTGTGGATTGTTGACAGTTCTGTTTACCTGTCTCAGAAGAGAAGAATGTACTGTAGCTCCCAGAAGACTTCACTGTTCTGTTTCTGTTTTCTATTCAGAGGGAGAGAAAAAACTTACTGGGAGTCATGGGACTATTTCTTCTTTTTTTTTCAGCTCATCTCTGTGGTGTGCTTTCCCTAGCCATCTCACCTACAGCATTAGAGTAAAGCCTTTGGTTTGGGACACTCTCTCTCTCATTTATTTGATTTATTCACTTAAATTCCTATTATATTGTCTCATATTATTTATATATATTATATTATCTCATGTACTATCATATTCAGTAAATTAATTATCTCCCTTAGCTCATTGCCACTGTTTTCCTCCTCTGGCCCATTTCCCTATCTTACTCCTTCTCCCTTTCCCAGGGCATGGTTTCATGGGTCCCTTCACCTCATTACTCATGGAACCAGGCTGAACCAGACCAGAACCATGACATACCTATGTGACCATGAAGAAGGGGATATGAGCAAGTAGAATGGAAAATCCACCTTAAGCCCAGAGGCATGGATATAAGAGTTGCAAGGAAGACAATCAAAAATTGGCTTTCAGGAAATTGGTACTCCAGTTTCCAATAGACTTCCCCAAGACAGGGAAAATGGTCTAATCCTATTTCTTGAGGTTGACAATGAGACTTTTGTTTTATGTTCATGAGAAGTGAGTAATGAATACAACAACAATAACCAGAACTGGAAGGACCTCCAGCTGGGTGGAGGAAAGGAACAACTGATTTTATTGGGCTGTATGGACTTGATGGCCTGGCACATCAGTACCACAGTAGTATAAAGCTATAGCGGACACTGGTGCTCAATGCACTCTAATGCCATCAAGTAATAAAGGGGTAAAACCTACCTTATCTGACAGGGAGATCACAAGAGTTATGGAGTATTGGAGGCCAAAATGAACCTAATTAGAAATGAGTGACAAATGCACCCCTGTGCAACAAACCCAGAGTCTCCATGCATTCTTAGTATAAACTGTCTCAGGAGAGGGTTCTTCGAGACCCCAAAAGGTGGACTTCTGGTATAGCTGCCTTGGAGATGGAGGACATTAAACAGCTGGTGGGGTCGATCAACACGGAAGAACAGCAGGTGCCACTCCACAGTGCACTGGCAGCAATACTGTACCAACTGTACCAACCCTAATTCCCATCCATTAGGTGATTCACAAACAGAAGAACCAAAAAGTAATCATCAAGACTTGATAACCTTTCAGTAGTCTTGTATGGCCAGTGAGAAAGTACAGTAGAGAGTGAAGACTAACAGTGGACTATTGTGGCCTGAATTATGTCATCTCATTGCTCAGTGCTCCCATGCAAGACATACCAGAACTTCAATACAAACTGGAGTCAAAGGCAGCCAAGTGGTACACCACAACTTATATCACTAACCTGTTTTACTCAGTTCCTTTGGTGGCAGAATGTGGGCCACAGTTTGCTTTCACTTGGGGGGGTCTCTAGTATGCCTAAAATCAACTGCGGGTGGAAACACAGCCCTACCATTTGCCATGGGCAGATCCAGACTGTGCTGCAAACAGAAGGAAGCTCCTGAACAACTGCAACACACTGTGTGGGGAATACAGCAGATGAACTTTTTGAGAAAAAGAAGAAAATAATCCAAATCCTTCTGAAAGCCAGTCTTGCCATAAAACAAAGGAGGTCAAGGGACCTGCATGGGAAACCCACTTTTTAGGAATAAAAAGGCAAGATGAACATCATCAGATCCCTAGGTATGTGATCAATAAAATAGCTGCTATGTCTGTCCCATCTCGCAGTAAGGAGACATGAGCTTTCTTATGTGCTGTGGGATTTTGGAGAATGCATATTCTGGAATACAGACTGATTGCAAATCCTGTCTATCAAGAAATGTAGGAAAAAAAAAAAAGATTTTACATGAGGTTGTGAGCTATAGGCCTTTGAACAAGCCTTTATTCTGCTCCCCATTCCAGACTTTCAGGTCGGGGGTAGAGCAGAGTAGAGATAGTTCATGCAGTAGACCTTGGGCCAGTCCAGGCCAGGAAAAATGCAAAAAAAGATGCATGGTCTACAACATAGCCAGGGAAAATGGCCTAACATGGAGCCTGTGACAGAAAGCATAGGAGACTTGAGGTCTGCCCTTAGGGTTCTGGAGTCAAGGATACTGAGAATCCAAGGTTTAACATACTCCAACTGAAAAACATATTGGCAGCACTTCATGTGCTCATGTGTTTCAAGATGCTTTGGAAATGGTTGGTACTGAAGCACAGCTCCTTTTGGCACCCCAACTATCTGTTCAGGGCTGGAAGTTCAAAAGTAGGGTCCCCTCCACACATCAACTAATGCTATGTGAAGTAAGTGAGTCACACTGATCACAAAACAGGGAACTGCAGTTGTTCGGGTATCTTAGAAGTAATTATGGATTGGCTTGAAGACAAAGATTCTG
Organism: Lagopus leucura; assembly: GCF_019238085.1. Classification (NCBI taxonomy): domain Eukaryota; kingdom Metazoa; phylum Chordata; class Aves; order Galliformes; family Phasianidae; genus Lagopus; species Lagopus leucura. The sequence goes on along the minus strand of NW_024962335.1, from coordinate 35,910,015 downwards.
GAATAATACAAGAAGAGGAAGTGACACACACTGAAAAGACTCCACTATATAATAAATTGAAAGAAAATGAGAAGAAATATGCCCTGTTCACTGGTGGGTCCTGTCACATTGTGAGAAAACTTGGATATGGAAGGCCACTTAATAGAGTCTTACGTGACAAGTTTCAGGAACTGCTAAAGGACAAGGTGAATCAAGGCAATATGCAGAGATGAAGGCCAACCAGCTGGCTTTAGATATTGCTGAATGTGAGCAGCAGCCAGTGCTCTACCTCTGTACTGATTCATAGATGGTGGCAAATACGTTAGGTGGGTGGTTACAGTAGGAGAAGCAGAACAAATCCAGTGCAGGGGCAAACTTATTTGAAATGCTGCATTGTGGAAAGGTATTGCTGGTAAAGAGCATGGCTGTAAAAATACATAATGTAGATTCCCATGTACATAAGAGTTGTGCTGCTGAAGAACATCAAAACAATCAGCAGATAGATCAGGCTTCTAGGATTGAAGTGGTTCAGATAGATCTGGACTGGCAACATAAGGAAGAAATATTTCTAGCTCAGTGGGCTCAAAACACCATCAAGGAAGAAATGCACCATATAGATTGGCTTAGGACTGAGAGAACTCTATTGCACAGGTTATACATGAATGTGAAGTATGGAGAATGACAGCAAAAATATAGATATGGGGAGGTCTGGTAGGTTGATTACATTACAATCCCACCAACCTGCCGTGACAAGCACCACCGTATGCTTGTAATAGTGGAAGCAATCAGCAACCACCATATTGCTGGAAACACATCCCATGCCACTGCCTGAAATACTATAGAGATTCTTGAGAAGCAAGTCTTATGATGACATGGTAACCCAGGAAGAATTTAGTCATACAACAGGACTCATTTTCAAAACAAACAACCACCTTGAAAAAAGGACACAACATTGAGTGAATATATTGTATCCCTTTTCATGCACCAGCCTCCAGGAAAATCAATAGATGCAATGTGTATGGGAACTCTTGAGTCACATCCTGAACCACTCACTGATCACCTGAGGCAAGGATTGGGTCAGCCCTCAGAGCAGAGGTGAAGGCAATTCACCTGTGTGACCAAAAAGGGTGACACCTTAGACCCAAATGGGGTCTAAGAGGGATCCACCCCTCTTAGACCCCATTTAAGGGCTGACTACCACTGGGGAAGGATCTCTCTTGGGAGAGCCCTCCTTTTGGGATTTTTCCACTGCATGCATAGATCCTCAGATATGGGTGAGCATTTCTTCCTTGATAGTTTCTTTTTCACCATGATGATCTTTACAACTATAACACCTGCAAAGTAGCACCCTAACCACACTACTCTTCCAACTGTACACAATGGAATGTTAAAAACCACACTGAGAGCAACGAATGCCAAATCATTCAAATACTGATCTACGCTTCTATCAAAAGCCACTGGGTTAGTCAACACTCAGAGATCTGCCAGTCAAGCTGGCCTTGCCCTGTCAAACTTCTTAGGTACTGTAGAAGGGAATAAAGTTTCTGTAGTACACATGAGAAACATTCTGAGTAGGACAGTTGAGTTGTTCCTGCCTCTGGCAAAGGCTAGTCCATTCTGGGATTGCTTTTGCTCAAGGAGCTGGGAACACTTGCTAGATAATGCAGAAGGTTGGAGAAATCCTTCCGGTGTGTCCCCTCAAGGACACTTCACATTAGCCCAGAACAGCCAATTATTTGGATTGTGTCATGTCAGTTGCTAGATAATACTGAATATTCTGTATCTTCACTCCTGTGATTGCTACATGCCTTATGAATGGCATTATAGAGATAATAATCTAGAGTAAAGAAGAATGAATTCTAACACAACCACAATTGGATTCAGCATGCAACAATCCAACACCATGCATCCTATCTGACCTGAAGGACTGTTATAACAAGCAGAGCTCACAGTTATCAATTAAATGAAGTCCATGGATAATTTAGAGAGATGGCAAGTAGGCTATAGGAATAATATCTGTTTGTAAGTGTATATATCAAAAAGTAGAAAAAGTGATGTTAATTAATGGGAATATATGGAAAGTATGGAAACTGAGCATGATGTAAATTATATGGAATTAGAGATGGATATTGTCCTGATTTCAAAGAATCATAGAATCTTCATAGAATGGCTTCAGTTGGAAAGAATCACACAGAATCACAGAAACATAGAATGGCCAGGGTTGGAAGGGACCACAAGGATCATGAATCTCCAACCCTACTGCCACATGCAGGGCCACCAGCCCTCCCATTTAATACTAGACCAGGCTGCCCAGAGCCCCATCCAGTCTGGCCTTGAACACCTCCAGGGGCAAGGCATCCACAACCTCTCTGGACAGCCTGTTCCAGCACCTCACCACTCTCTCTGTAAAGAACTTCCCCCTGACATCCAACCTAAATCTTCCCTCCTTCAACTTAAAACCATTTGCCCTTGTTCTTCTGTTATCTACTCTTTAAAAGAGTTGACTCCCCTCATATTTGTAGGCTCCCTTTAGGTATTGAAAGGCTGCAATGAGGTCACCCCGCAGCCTTCTTTTCTTTAGGCTAAACAAGCCCAGCTGCCTCAGCCTGTCTTCATAGGGGAGGTGCTTCAGCCCTCTGATAATCTTTGTGGACTTCCTATGAACCCTCTCCAACAGCTTCACATCCTTCCTGTATTAGGGGACCCAGACCCGGACACAGTACTCCAGATGGAGCTTCACAAGGGCAGAATAGAGAGGGATAATCACCTTCCTGTCCCTGCTGGCCATTCCTCTTCTGATGGAGTGCAGGATACCATTGGCCTTCTGAGCTGCAAGAGCACACTGCTGGATCGTGTTCAGTTTTCCACCACCAGGAACCCCCAGGTTCTTCTCCACTGGGCTACTTTCAAGGAGTTCTTCTCCCAGTCTGCATACATATCTGCGGTTACTCCAACCCAAGTGCCAAACCTTGCACTTTGCTAAATTGAACCTCATTAGATTCACACAGGCCCACCTTTCAAGTTTGCTGAGGTCCTTCTGGATGGCTTCACTTTCTTCTAACATGTCTACCACACCACTCAGTTTGGTGTCATCAGCAAACTTGCTGAGGGTATACTCCAGCTCATCACTTATGTAATTGACGAAGATGCTGAAGAGCACCAGTCCCAAGAAAGACCCCTGGGGCCACCGTTCATCACCAGTCTCCACCTGGACATAGTGCTATTCAACACAGTCTTCTGTCTATAGCCTTCCAGCCAATTCATTGTCCACCAAATATTCAACCCCTCAAACCTACATCTCTTTGCTTTCAAGATAAGAATGTAGTGGGGGACCACATTAAAGGCCTTCCACAAGTCCAGATAGATGACATTAGTTGCCTTTGTCTACCAATGTCATCACTCCATCATAAGAAAGCCACCAGACTGGTCAGACATGACCTTCCCTTAGTAAAGCCATGCTTACTGTCTCAAATCACCTGTTCATCCCTCATGCACCTTAACATGTCTTCTTAGAGGATATGTTCCATGATCTTTCCAGGCAGAAAATGGCATTAAATAATTATGGCATTAAATGGGTTTGTGTACTTGCATTCTATCTTCAAAGAGATATTAACCTGGTTCTTAACAGCTATCATAGTTTGTTGCTATTGTTGTTCCTAAAAAAAAAAAAAAAAAAAAAAAAAAAAAAAACACTAAAAATTAAAAAAAAAAAAACAACAACAAAAACATTTCTGTCAGTTGCTTCATGTCCTTGGATGTCTGTAATGGAGATGCTAAGTTACATCTTGAAACACTGATTAAGCATCTTGTAGGAAAGCAGGACCAACCCAGAGAGCTCAGGTGCACCTGAGTGACAGGAAGACCTCATGTAGTTTTTGGCAGTGGAAGTGATGGTATTTCTTCTTAGACATTCTTGCATGCCTGAGACTTTTGGAAGTTAAGTGGCTTCTTTATTTCTGTATTTCTGTGCTCACTGCCTTGGCATTTGAGTGAATTCTCACTCAGTGCAGCCTGGGATCTTGCTGCTCTGCTGTTGTTGTTGTACTTTCCACTGAGTTCCACTTGGCAAGGCAGCCAGGAGTGACAGCAGTGTATATGCTTAGAATGGATTATCTTAAAAGGATTATGCATTAGATTATGCATGTGGTCATTGGAGCCCTAATACCCCAAATTAGGAACTCCTGAGGAAAACCTCTGGATTCCCCATGGCTGAGTGCCACATGGATTATTGATGAATGAGGGACAATCTCCTTTCAAGAAGGGAGAACTTTTGAATAAGTTAGAACAAATATCTCTGGCAACAGAGGAAAAAATAGTAGTGGCATCAGCTGTAGCATGGCTGCAACTACTAACTATTACTGAGTATCATTTCTCTGAGCAAGATCTAAAGAGGAAAACAAGATTTTAAAAGCTCATATGAAGCCATTAGAAGATAAAATTATATTCCTTTGTTGTATTGATGGACAGTAAGCTGAATAAGAGCCAGCAGTGTGCCCAGGTGGACAAGAAGGACAAGGGCATCCTGGATTGTATTAGGAATGGTGTGGTGAGCAGGACTAGGGAAGTCATCCTGCCCCTGTACTCGGCACTGGTGAGTCCTCACCTTGAGTACTGTGTTCAGTTTTTGACCCCTCAATATGGAAAGGACATTGAGGTGCCTTGGAGCAGGTCCAAAGAAGGGCAACAATGCTTGTGAAGGGCTTGGAGAATATGCCCTATGAGGAGAGAAAGAAGGAACTGGGGTTGGCATCTTCTCACTGGTGATAGGTGACAGGACGAGGGGAAATGTCCTCAAATTGCATCAGGGGAAGTTTAGGTTAGATATCAGGAAAAATTTCTTTACAGACAGGGCTGTTAAACACTGGAATAGGCTCCCAGGGAGGTGGTTGAGTCATCATCCCTGAATGTGTTTAAAAACCATTTGGATGCAGTGCTCAGGAACATGATTTAGCAGAGGGTTGTTAGAGTTAGGGTAGTATGGTTAGGTTGCGGTTGGACATGATGATCTTGAAGGTCTTTTCCAATCTAAGCAATTCCACAATTCTGTGATTTCTGACAGGGCAAACTGCCCAATCTTCAACTGGTATTTATCCTCTAAAATTAAGACCCATATCATTAGAGGAGGAAAAGGACCTCGATCAACAGGATGCTTGGATCCTGGTTGAATCAAAAAAGAAAACTAATAAGAAAAAACAAGCCCACCCAGCTGGGGTTCCCAGATCCTCTAGAGATAAGACAATCACAACCCCCAAAAAACAAAGAAAGTCCAGGATAGATTGTTGGGGTTGTCACCTGATGAATGGCCCCCTGCCCACACCCCTTAAAACATGATGGCATGTCCATACATGACTGTTGAACTTATGAACCTACTAGAATGCTTTAGACAGAAACCAAGAGAGAGTGTACCAGCATGGCTGTTCATGTTGTGGGATATTGGGGCAGAGAGTGTTACAGAGAATGGACTGGAAATTTCAAAACTGGTGTCCATTGTACTCACCATCTCACTCAAGCAAAGGATTTATGCTATGGTCCAACACAATGAGGAAAACCATTCATCAATCCAATGTTTAAGGGCTGTGTGTAGAATTATGTGGCCAAATGAAAGTGATATTCTTGTAAATACTTCGTTATGGACTTCAGTGGAAGAACTCCAGACTTATATTACAGAATTAGGTATGAAGGAGACAATCTATGATGACACACATGAAAGTCCAGACCTACTTAAGTTTTCAACAGAGATGAAAGAACTCATCTTACAGCTGGAACCTCCACACCAGAATGGCATGCTAGTGTTTATACTAAATCCCCTCGTGGCACTGGAGGCTGTTGTCCAAGAGGCTGCCCAGTTGGTGACCAACTCACGGGAAGCAGAGCGCCTGAGGGCCAGGCACAATACTAGGACACTGGAAGGGGCTGAGGTCCTCCCCATAACTAAAACTAGGAGGCTAACACCACAGGTATCTTGACTGGCACCCATACAGGTAACTCAAAAAAAAATGTTCAATGATCTAGTCTGGGCTGCAATTCAATTTGCAAATATGGATCTCCAGCCCACTCACATTTTCCTTCAGCTATGGAAGCAGATAGAGAAAACTAAAAAATTTATAATCACCCTCAGAAAAGCAGGGGTGCAAGCACCAATGAGAACATAGAACTAGGAATACTTCCTGGTTCCTAACAAAAGGGAACCTCAGGTGATGTGGGCCAGTATGCCTGAGCCACCTGAGGAAAAAGACTGCATAGTCACCCATTTATTTGCGTGATGGAGGATGACAGCCCTCATGCACCTAAGCCCCTAGATTGGATCAGAGCCCCTGTGTTGAATTAATTATTTTTTGATACCAAAAGAACATTCACTGAGTGATGGCATTAGTAGACATGGGCTCAGAAACCTCAATTATTTATTGTGATTCAACTAAATTCTATGGAAATAGGGTGATAATTGGTGTATTAGGGGAACAGAACATCCCCATAACCCTGACATGGTTTAAGCTGGAGGCTAGGGGCTGGGCATCTCCCACCTCAGGGAGGAAGGTGTCTATAAGGTTTCTATTGCCCCAGTCCTAGAGTATATACTGAATATAGATATACTGACTTTCCAGTCGACCATGGGAGAGTTCATACTACAAATATGTGGGCAGTGCAAGCATATTTAGAGGCCATACAAAACATAACCCTATTGTCCTGCCAGAGCTGCACCAGATTAATAATACCAAACAGTACAGTCTTCTGGGGAGGGCAGGAGGAAATCTCCAGAATGTTGAAGGAACAAGATAAAGCAATCATACGACCTGCACATAACCTGCATAATTCCCTATATTGCCAATACAAAAGCATGTGGAGAATGACAGTGGATTATAGAGAATTAAATAAGGTCACACTGCCCATTCTTGCAGCCATTCCCAGTATTGCCTCCCAGATGGACACACTGAGTAGGGAGATAGAAACCTACCATTATGTCCTGGACTTGGCAAATGCATTCTTCAGTATTCCCATCCATGAAGAATCACAAGACCAGTTTGCATTTAGGTGGAGAGGCAGGCAGTGGACCTTTTAGGTCCTGCCACAAGGGTGTGTGCACTCATCTACTTATTGTCGTAACTTAGTGGAGCTTGACCTTGCAGATTGGAATAATACCAATAACATTAAACTGTATCACTTTATTTACTTATCTCATGTTCATGATCACTATCTGACCTGGTAGTCTCAACTGGAATGCAGAAAGAATCCCCTGCAATTCAGGATGACACAGTCAGAGACCTACTACTCTGTCACAAGTCCATGGGGCCAGACAGGATTCATCCGAGAGTGCTGAGGGAACCAGCGGAGGTGACAGCCAAGCCGCTCACCATTATCAGCAGTCTTTGTTGACTGGTGAGCTTCCAGAAAACTAGAGGCTTGCCAGCATGGATCCCGTCTAGAAGGGAGAAGAAGGGTTGTAAGGAGGATCCGGGGAACTACAGGCCTGTTAGCCTGACCTCAGTGCCAGGGAAGGTTATGGAGCAGATCGTATTGAGGGAGATCACACGGCATGTGCAGGACAACCAGGGGGGATCAGGCCTAGCCAGCATGGGTTCACAAAGGGCAGGTCCTGTGTCCTGCTTGACCAACCTGATCTCCTTCTGTGATCTAGTGACCTGTCTGGTAGACAAGGGAAAGGCTGTAGTCTACCTAGATTTCAGCAAGGCCTTTGACACTGTCTCCCACACCATTCTCCTGCAGAAGCTGACAGCCTGTGGCTTTGATGGGTACGCTCTTGGCTGGATAAGGAACTGGCTGGAAGACCAGGCCCAAAGAGTGGTAGTGAATGGAGCTAAATCCAGCTGGCAACCTGTCACGAGTGGTATTCCCCAGGGATGAGTTTCAACAAGGCCAAATGCTGGGTCCTGCACTTTGGCCACAACAACTCCAGGCAATGCTGCATGCTTGAGGCAGAGCGGCTGGAAGACTGTGTAGAGGAAACGAACCTAGGGGTACTGATTGATGCTTGGCTGAATATGAGCCAGCAGTGTGCCCAGGCGGTCAAGAAGGCCAATGGCATTTTGGTTTGCATCAGGAACAGTGTTGCCAGCAGGAACAGGGCAGTGATTGTCCCCCTGTACTCAGCTCTGGTGAGGCAGCACCTCGAGTACTGTGTCCAGTTTTGGGCCCCTCACTGCAAGAAAGACATTGAGGCCCTGGAGCAGGTTCAAAGAAGGGCAACAAAGCTGGTGAGGGGTCTGGAGCACAGGGCTTATGAGGGGTGGCTAAAGGAGCTGAGACTGTTCAGCCTAGAGAAGAGGAAATTCAGGGGAGACCTTATTGCTCTCTATAACTACCTGAAGGAAGGTTGTAGTGAGCTGGGGGTTGGCCTCTTCTCTCGTGTAACTAGCGGTAGAACTAGAGCAAATGGCTTCAAGCTGTGCCAGGGGAGATTTAGGCTGGACATTAGGAAATACTGCTTTTCAGAAAGAGTGGTCAAGCACTAGAATGGGCTGCCCAGGGAGGTGGTGGAGTCACCGACCCTGGAGGTGTTCAAGGAATGTTCGGATTTTGTGTTGAGGGACATGGTTTAGTGAGAACTATTGGTGATAGGTAGATGGTTGGACTGGATGATCTTGTAGGTCTTTTCCAACCTTGGTGATTCTGTGATTCTGTGATTCCGTGATTCTAGGTTGATGTCAGACTCACTCACTAGAGGCATTAGAAAAGGCAGTAGATTCATTGGCTACTGCTCTGCAAGAGAAAGGATGGACTATAAATCCACAGAAGGTTCAAGGACCAGGCCTGTTGGTGAAATTCCTGGCTATAGTTTGTCTGGGAAAGACCAGAGTGAGATAATAGACAAGGTGCAGGTGTTCCTAGTACCTACTGTGTTAAGGCAGCTGTGAGATGGCCAATCCAGGGGAGCTCAGGTGCATGTCAGGATCCACCCCTTTCCAGACCTCATTTAAAAGGGTTGGCAGCAGAGGTGAGGGTGTATCTTGTTGGAGATCCCTGTATATCTGAGATTTTCTGGTGGTAAGCAGCTTCTTCTACTTATTTCTCTGCCTACCACTGTTGCATTTGAGTGAATCCTTACTTGCTGCAGCTTATGATTTTACTCCTCTGCTGTCATTGTTGCATTTTCCATTGCATTACAACGTTTTAGTATTTTTCCTTGTTTTCTGTATCTAGGATTTTTGGTTCCGTCTTGATTCTTTCCTTCCTTTATGGAATACTTTTTTTTTTCTTCTTTGAATTATAAAGTTGTGGAGTGAGATCTTGCCCATTCAGCAGCTTCACAGTACCACATGTTGTTATGGTGTAATACAATAATGCTGTTACAATACTAATATTGTAATTAATATCATCAATAATTCATACTGTTGTTGTTCTGCACTATATAAGCACTATATAAAATAGAAAAAAAAAAAAAAAGTCAGATGCTCTAGAATCAATGGCAGATGGATTTATTCTGCTGCCTGACAATTTAGAAATGATATCTGATTTAGTTCTGGAGATACTAATTCTTATTCCTTGGAACTAGCAGGTAAAACTCCTTTCAGCATGTTAATGCAAAAACATACTTGATTCCTGATCACCAAGGTTTTCAAACACACAACAATAATAGTTCTTGAATTGAAATGCTGTGATGGTGGTTACTAACAGTGTTATACCATGAGTAAATTATAGCATCCAACACTTCCTCTGATCTGCACAGTTCTCACTCCTTTTCTACTACAGAGCTTAAAAATGTTCTAGTTTTGCTCAGGGAATGTTCAAGTGCACTCACAATGATGAAGTGAGAAAGGTTATGTATGTACACACATTTGTACAACCATTTATCTCAATTCAAATAGTCTATGATTATTGTAAGACAGTCCTAATTGTCTCTAAGGAATTCTGTGGAAGTTGGCAGAGATACTGAAAACATCATGGGG
>NW_024962335.1:35860517-35900034 GCF_019238085.1 Lagopus leucura | reverse complement strand
TATGAACTAGTTATAGTAAATGTGAGGTCTAAATTAAAGAATAACCATCTAATGTACTTGCTGCAGGTGCCACATTTCCTGAGCAAGAAGGTCAAATGCTACCCTTATTTACAACCACAATGAGGTCATGTTTCACAGTCTATAGTTAGAGATATTTTTCTCCGAACTTCCTAGTATATCATTTTCACAGAACTCATTCTGATTTACTTACTCACTGTCTGCTAAATACTTTGTAAAGCTTTTCCTGTGTGCTTTCTGTACCCCAGTTTTGAAGTTCTTAAAAAGCCTGGTCTTAAGTTAGGTTTGTCTATACCAGTGTGACACCTCTCTTTGAATACCTTTCATCCAATGAAAAAAAAAGTGACTCATTTCTAAAAAAGAAAATATAAATAACACTTGCTCTTTCTTCATGTGGGTAATCTGGATCCATTTAGCCCACTGCTTTTTTTCTTGTTCATATATCAAAGGAAAGGCAATCATTTGCGTGTATCAAAATTGTTCAGAAATGCTCTGAGAGTCAGCAAAGTAGGAAGAGATGAAATCACTGCAGTGATGAACTGTAGTTGTAGCACTATGGAGCAAAATACACTTTATTTCTGGTTTGTGTGTGTTGCATTTTTTGTTTGTTTTTTGTTTTATTTTTTTTTGTTTGTTTGTTTTTCAGTTCAGGAACTCAGTGCTTTAGGGCTTGCTCCCAGATGTGAAAGACCGAAGCTGAATTTCATCCTTTGCCCTGCTGCTTTGACTCTAGTCTGCTACTTTCTAGTCAAGCATCTTACTTATCTGACTGTGTAGAGATTTTCAAAGAAACAGCTACTGCAGGAGGGCCTTTAAAGCTTTTTCTAGTTAAAAACTACAACAGTTATTTTACAGGATGGTGATTAAGGTGCTCTCACAGAAAGTAAGCAATGCCATTTGAACACCCTCTGACAGAGGCTAGAATTGAACCTGGATATTTCCCTTCCTAACAAGGACTCAGATCACTGAGATACTGAATGGAAAGGGACTCAAGGTAACACTAACTGCATTTTCATCTTCCAGCTATCTTTTCACAGAAGAATGCGGCACATCACTAGATTTGAATGAGAAGATTCTGTATGGTGTTCAAGGCAGAGCAACTGCACACTCATAACTATTCTTCCTGTGAATTCATTTTTTAAAATAGAGCGCCTTCTGTGTCTCTAATGTCAATTTTGCACTCATATGACTAATGACTTATCTCTTCCTAGGATTTTCCTTATAAGCTAGTTTAGATAGTTTCCCGTGAGCTTTGAAATGAGGTGATCCCAGATTGTAACCATAAATTCCTTTAAAAGTATTAAGTATTACATTAAGTATATTGTCAAAGGAATCTAAGTCACAGTAAATGATTATGGCTCCCATCTGAAAGAGCTGATGCACCTGCATGCTAGATCCTGCACTGCTGACAGTGGTAAATTTCAAGCTCTCTGTAAAGGCAAGACACAATCTGTTTTAACTCCTCTTCTTGAAAATGAACACACACTGCATAGATTATTTTGGGGGGGGGGGGGGAAGCACTCAGATACTGTGGTAACAGAAATGACTAAATGATAGAGATCAATTAAGATTTTAAGTATGACTTAATAACCAATTCATTCCAGTTTACTCAGCATCTCCTTCCTGCAACTCATTTGAGAACCGTCAGAACTTTGTCTAAATTAGTCAGAGATGTTCATCTTTAATCAATGCACAGGGATATATTGTACTATACTCTAGACATGAAGATGACAATATGCAATGAGAAACATTTTTTTATGTTCTGCTTTTCTGTAATTAACAGTTTTATGGTGTTCAACACTAAATGACAAGAGTAACCTTCCCTATGGAATATGCTTTGAGGAGTTTTAAAAGCTTGATTCTATTTACTGTAGTCTTTTTCATAATTAATTGATTTTCCTTGCTATAATTCTGCTAAAATATCCCCCTTGTCTTAACGTATTTCTGTGATATAGCAGTTTTGCCTTATTAACCAGCATAACTTTCTGAATAGTAAAAGATACATTGTCTTTCACTGCATTGATAGTTTTCCAGATGATGTAATTTCTCAAGAATAACAGTTTCATGTCACAATGCAAGAATGTTGCTTTGTTATTAAGTGCTATTTCCTCAGAACAGTCTCAAATTCCTCCATTGGGAAGTAAACAGATATTTCTCATGACTACTCCCATATTTTCTATAGTAAGCCTTAAATGCTGTTTCAGATATCTTGCCGCATTCAAAGACCTGTTGTCTAGAAACAGCATTTCACTCTGCTTAGCATGAGGACATAGTCAGTGATGCGTGCAGTGCAAGGGAGCATGTTATATCTTACAAGAAAATATTCATTGCAGCATGGTAGGATTTTAAATTCCTGTTCCTTTTTTTTTTTTTAAAAAAAAAAAAAAAACAAACAAACAAACAAAAAACCTGAAGAATATTATTTTCCCTTCTTCAGCTAACAGGACAGGGGAACCATTAAAGCCTTTGAGTTTCCAGGGAAAAGTTTTCACAGTATGAGAATATATAGAAAGAATATGAAACTTAAATAGAATAATTCATACAGTCTACAAATTGTTTAGGCTTTTAAAAGAAATAATGATTTATTTTTCCAGGATGCATTTGTGAAAGTGAAAAATAATAATAATAAAAAAAAAAATTGTTGAAGTATTCTGTATTATAGTGTTTGCCTCTACTCCTTTGGTTTTAGACTTAGCCTCATGTATCACTTTATGCTGCTGAAGTCTTTTGTTTTTTACAGACTGCTTGAATTTGTGCTCCATATTGAAATGATTAGACCTGTTTACATGCCATTGGAATGGACATATTCTTGGACATAACAACAAAATAAAATCTTGAATACAACTACGTATGAAAATAAGCCTCAGATTTGCCTTTTAGTCTTGTCACATACAAGCATTTAATGAGTAAGAGATTTCCTGGAAAACATCAGTAAACACTTGACATTTAAAATAAAGAAGAATATTTAGCAAGCAGAGGGAGTTGCTTAAATAGTCCTACTATAACGTGCAGCTTCCTATGCTTACAGGTTCTTCTTTTTTATTAAATAAATCTGCAGTTACTATCCTTCCAGGAAAGTGATTTCATTGCTCCAGTACCACTGTAATGGGAAAAACATAATGACTCAGATTACATATAGGGGTGCGTTCTGAAGTCACTTGAATCTGAAAGTGGCAAGCATTCAAAGCAAGGCTAAACATATTGCAACAAAATAATATAACATTTTGATTCATTTGCAAGCAGACACATGTCACTCTGTTAACTTTCATGGGATTTAGCAAAGGTGGACATGATGCAGATGAGACCCTTCTTTAACACTTAGGCTTATAGGAAGATGGGAGTTTAAAACTTAGTACTGCTGATAGGTGACTGAACTGAAAAATCAGATGCTGTATGTTTCCAGAACTAAACCTGGAGATCTCTGAGTTAATTAAAGATCTGTTTAACAAATGTTGCTTGGAAGCTGTGTATAATGTCTTCAAGCCAGAGCAGCTGAACATGTGCGACTGATTTCAAAGAGGGAGAAGGCAATGAAGGCATCCAGACTGGTATTGCAGCTGTTCTTCATTAACCCCACCAAACAACAAATGTAGAATCAACAAATGAGTACATTCCAGCAGAAATTTGAAATGTAAGTGCTAATAGGAAGGCTAGACAGACTGGTTCTGGCAAGTTGAAAGAGTATTGCTAGGGAAAGCACTGTAAGCTTAAAAACTCACAATGAAGGGACTTTCTTTCCTGCTTCCTCCCAGCCCACTTGCCCTCTGCTTTCTCTGCACAAAAGTAATAATTTCATCTATGAGAATGTGATTGCTGGGATGCACTTGCTTTCAAGCACACAAGGGAGCAGGAACATGCAGAACCTAGTAGTAGGAGAAAAGCTAAGAATCTAAGTAACATAAGAAAATATTTTATGTTGAAGTGGGGAAGAACAAGTACATGAGTGAAAGAAAAAGGACCTCAGAAAAGTAATTAGGAGGTCAGATTCATTCTGGAGGAGGTGTGGCAGCCATTCATAACAATCTTTGGTGGATTGTCTTTTAGATTATAGGAAAGGGTGACTTTGCTCTGGCTCATCAGTGGCAGCAAGAACTAGGTTTGCCCAGAGCTATGGTTAACTCCATGTGCACTTAATCAGTGGCATGTTAGGATGTCGATTCAGACGCAAGGAATATACTTGGAGACAAATGGTACCACAGTAAGTTTCATACAAGAGCTGTCAACAGGCTTGAATCTCATTTAAACTACATTCACTTCTGTCACTGTGAAATAATCTGTGCCTGAAAATACAAATCTGTACAGATCCATAAGGCTGATCTTTAAACTACATGGGCATGGGACACAAAGAAGTGTAATGTAGAACTTGGAAACTTTCACCAAGGAAGGTGTCAGTCAGAGGAACACCTTCCACTTTGTTTATTAAGATAAGTCATGTTGTTCCTGAAAGTTTTCTTCCTGCAATCAGAGCACACAAGGATACATCAGTGTCACTTTACTTCATAGCACCTGTCCTTACTGACTTCCTTGAAGACAGATTGCTCATACAAATCCCTCTTCCAAGCTTATTAAGGTCCTGCATCTTGTATCACCTGAAGACTTGTTTCCAGTATTCTCCTGGATGCAGATCAGCCTGCAAGGCACACTTCTCGGGCTTGTTGGTTTGGGAAAAGAACTTTGAGTTTGTAAAGTAAGACTGTTTTCTGATCCTGCCTGTAAACATTCCATAGGAAATTGAGGGAGTTTTTACTGGAGACACGGAAATAACCAGTAACCAGGAAAATTTGCTATTACAACGAAAAATGGAAAACTGTTGCTTTATGGCACATGCATTGAAAAGTACACTTTTATCCAGAGGATTGGAATTACACTCTTTTCACAAAGAACAGCTGTGTATGCTGGTGGGAATGGCAGAGTTTTGTCCTGGATCCAATTTGATAATACAGGAAGACAGTGTTCTTTGTTTGCTTTGGTTTGTTCTCTTTGAATATGAATGCTTTCAACAAAAAATAATTGACTGGTCTATCAACCCTGGAAGGTGCTGAGTATTCTGGCTCTGATCCAAAAGAGCACTTAAGCATATGCTTAAGTTTGAGGACTTAATTGCCAGTTTCACTAGGACATGCTTAAAATTAAGTAGATGATTAAATCCACTGATGCAAGAAGGCTTAGCCCTTTGTAGGATTAATGCTAGCTCTATGCTGTACAAACATTTTCTTGTTCTTTCTTGAATAACTAGGACAGACTTTTGAAGAAAAAATGCACCATGCTTTAAGACAAATATTCTTCTGATCACAGAGGTAGAGCACACAGTATTAACAATGAAATTGTCATCACATTTTATCAACTTTAGCTGCATAAATTAGACAACTCACATCTCTTGAACCAAGTTTTTCATCTGCCACATTGGCTGTCCATAGATCCAGCATAATGGTATTTACAGGACCCATGTCTGTCCTGAACACTATGCACCTCCATATCTAAAATCATCCTGTGAGTGCTAAGCAAACTGCTGTCTGGCTGGTACAATGCAATATCACATAGAGATATTGTCCTGCAGTGTATCATTAAGTTATCCTGGTGGGGTGTTGATCATGTTCCAGGCTTGAGCTACGTTCATCCCTATCATGTGTATCATACCTAATGACCAGTTAGGTGAAATAATCTATTCCTTCAAAAGAAATTGATGCCTGGGCAAAGTATCAGAAATGGCCAAGAATACAGTGATTTTCCCTCAGATCCAGGCAACATCTGGCCAGGAGATCTTCTAAATATAGAAGTACTGACAGCTCAAAGCAGTGAGGTCCACAGGACTTCTACCTGCAGCTGCTTTCTGCAGTATGGTCTGTATGTTACTGGACAAAAGTGTCAGTCTGAAAGAGAACTTCTTAAGACCATTGTAGTATAAAGAAACGGCCATTATTTTATTACAACTCCAGATGCATGAGAATAAACATGAATGCCTAGAAAAAAAGATCTTCAGCTTCTATGCATTACTTGTGTTACATATGTAAAGGTTGTCCCTGGCAGTATATACATATTCAAATATTTGCTCTGAAATTATAACATAACATAGCCTCCTTGTACATGCTCAGTCTTTTTGTGGTGGTAATCCTAGTACCCTTGGTGGTAATCTCAGTGTGTTCTTTAGTAGAACTCTTTGGTCTTTTCACCTAATTAGGGACAGAAAGTTCCTCTGTGGGATGCTTCACTGACTACAGCCCCCATAGACTAGTTATTACTGGTTTTTATCTTTGGAGCTGCCTTGTGGATCAATTTTGCTATGTAGGCAGAAATCTTCTGCAAACAATCTAATGGTTGTTATCAAAAAGGAGTCACTCAAGAAACTAAGACTCAAGTTGGAGTGTTAGAAAGAAGGCATTATTTAATACCAGCGCTGGATACATAGGGGTTATTCTCTTCCTATCACACACACCTTGCACAAAAGTATCTTCAATTTACACATACTCATTCGGAGGCCTTCCCAGAGGTACATACGTGTTCCATGAAAGAAAATGTGGAACCTTCCTTATCTATACAAAGTCTCAGGAACCTCTTATCTATTTAAATACAAACACAGGAACCCTCCCCATTATCTGAAAATACTACAAGCTTATCCATTAAGGATCTTAAAAAAGCTGTGTTGTATCACTGTTATCTAAAACTGTCTCAATGTTTCACAAGAAGTAATATCAGCAATTGGCAGTGTGGTGTTTTCCATAGCAGGCCTACATAATGCAGAATTGGAAATGTTAATGGTTGCAGGCATTTTCCTCCATACTGCTCCCAGTTTTGGTAACACAGGCAGAGTTGGAACATAGCAGCAGTAGCTATGAAGTATCAAAGTAAAATATAGTGGAAGGAGAAGCTTTTGCATGTTGTTGAAATGTCTTTAGGCTTAATCAGTGATCCACTTGTGTTCACAACTAAAATCTAACAGTCCTAAAACGTATTTAGAAACAAAAGCTTAAATTAATCATATCCTTTGCAATCTTTCTTCTTGTCCTCTCTTATTGCACAATACAGTCAAGCCTTAGCCTTTTGACTTTTTGGCTTTAGTTTCTGCTTTCAGGGCTAAATAGCAGTTTTTTGTTTTGGTCTTTTTACTTACTTATATATATTGTTATTGATTCTAGTTCTGCTGGGGAAGGAGAGATTATATATATATAGTTTTATCTCTTTCATTTGAAAACTCAACAAATACAGTTTTGAAAATTAATAATTGTTAGCATGGAAAAAATGACTGAAAAATCAGCGTGATTCAGTAAACAAAACAAAACAAAATATGGGGTGCGTTAAACTGTTCCTAATTCTAGTGGAAGACTTTTCCACTAGAACAATTCTTTGAAAAGCTTTGTAATCAGATATGAAGTTGCCTAGTCTACAGATTCAGAAGGACTCCAACAGAGCTTGAGGACATATTGCTATTTTCATGAAGTCGAATGCAATCTCTGCCATGTCCACAGGCAACGTCTGGAATTAATTTCTGCTCATGATTCACCAGACTTCAGCAGCCTGGAGGGTACAGAAAAAGGAACAGTGCATCTGTTTTTGGCAGGTTTAAAGATGAATTTCAAAATGCTAAAAATGAATTGTTTATAATTCCATCCCAAAATGCTTCCAAGGACCTGAGATTTGGCAAATTTTAACAAAGTGAACCCAGTCTCAAGTAATTTGCTCAGAAACTATCTGCGATAAAGGAGGTAACTCAAAGCTGCTTGTGTTCTGGCTGCCTAGATAATTTTGATCACGAGAAAATCAATCTTGGAAGGAATTAACCCTTTATTCTAGAATGAAGATATTGGGAAAAATTTGCTCAAATAGGCTTACTCAATTATTATTATCCCAAAAGGAAAGAGAGCTTTCTTTATTTGAATAAAGGCAGAGTCTACTGGGGGCATTTTTTTCCAGTAGTATTTCTCAACCCATCACAAGTCATAACGTCTTATCTATCCTTCTTCCCAATGCACTGTCCTCCCTCCTTTTTTCCTCACTGGCAAAAGTATTCAAAGCTCACAGACTTTCCAGTTCACCTAATACACGTTCTCACTTGTATGTGACATATTAGGCCTGCACTGTAAGTCCAAATTTTGTAAGTTTAAGTTGTTTATTGATCTTCCTAACTAAAACCTTTTTTGGTGAGAGTGTACAGGCCAATTGGAAAGGAATTTGCAAGCTTTTGCACAACAGCTTGAGAGCATGTGCATCTCATTCACTTGTCCCTTTGTAAATTATTTTATTTGCAAGGTCATCTTCAGGTATCTTTTATCTCAAAGGGAAGAGCATAAAAAAGGCTGAGTTTCTTGCCCCACTGAAAAGTCACTAATTTGCTGCTTGTACATATGTTCTACAGCTTTTGTGAGAGTATCACAGTACAGTTTTTGTTCTGAGGCCTTCAAAAGATTGCTATGGGTTTGTCTTTAGTCACCAGTTAGCTGCAAGTCCATCTCTTAATCAGAAAAAGTGCAAGAATTCATAATTTTACTGTTCAGTAGAGATTTGTCACAGAGTCTGAGCCAAGCCACTTCATTTTCTCATTCCACCCTATGGCTCAGACTCTTGTCATCAGGCCTGATGTTGATATATTCTCTGGGATCATACACAGTGGTGATGCATACATGACTGTATAGAAGGAGCAGAAAAAGAAGTGACAAGCCTATTTATTAGACAGTTCAGTAGCCCAATGCCCAGTACTGGAAAGATAAATCCACCCATCACTGATTCATGTCAACCAGGCTCCCCACCCCATTAGTCCTAACGAATGGAGGAAGTTGGGGATCCAACTATCATTATTTTGCTTGAGTTCTTACATCAGTGTTTTAATGTCCTTAGTTTTTTCCCTTAATAGCTGGGATTTGTCAGATATATTGAAATAACACATCCCCTTGAAATCCTCATATGTATGATTACGGTGTAACAGCAAGTAATCAATTGCAGCGTGATTCTACAATATGACTGTGCAGTTTTGTCCTAATTCTTGGCTTATAGTGATGATAGCTAGTGAAGTAACATTAATGGTTTTGGCAAATGCACAGGCCAAAGCACTGAGTTGCCTATGGTTATGGGTTGTCTATGGTTATGGACAGTCATTGCAAGTACACCTGCTAGTGAAACAGCTTCTGTGCATGACTAGAAATAAACCTTATCATTACAATCACTCCTTAACATGAGGGTGCTTTGATGCACATGGCATTGGGTATGATCATAGGTGGGAAGAGCTATGGTTACTCTTCCTAATAAAAAGGGTTTTTTTCTTCTTTTTTCTACTAATAGTTTCCATTACTTCAGATGCTTCATCTAGGTCCCCTCTGTATGTTCCTGCCAATTTTTACCATGATCACAAATCTGTCTCTAAAAAGTACTCTTTTGGTCATGAGCTTTTAGGCTGCATCTTTGTGAAGTAGTAGTCATCACTATGATTATGGTACTGGAAGAGTTTGTTGAGTTGAAGGGTAAGTATTAGAAGTCTTCAGCAGTAATGAGTTCTTTCAGCATTTATCATAAGAGTATTAATTAGAGTACATTTTGTAAGTAATAGTGAACCTCTCACAAGTATTTTCCAGATATTTGACTGCAATTTAGCATTAGTCAGGCATGAATTAACAGACATCAAATGCTCTCTTCCCTAAAAAAAACGTATATTGTTTTGTAAGTCCCATTGCTATTATATCATTTAATATTAATTTTAATAACATTAATCATGTGGTATTGATATAAATATTGTACATTATCACTGAGTTTTCACTTTAATTCAGAAATAGAGCAGCATCAAAATGTAAGAAAAAAACAGCATTAGCATTTTAATTTAAAGTCTGTCTAAAGTATTTTCTGTTGGCAAAATTTTGCTATCCTCACAGTCAAGAAATCAATCCAGATTTTTGCTTAAGCTTGCATATTGTATACAACTGTGATGATGCTTTTATTTTAAAAACAAAAATATATCTAGAATACTTAGGAAACCTAAAACACAAAAAAAGCTCTTTGCATCAGTAAAGACCTTTATTTTCTTACTTAAACTTAGCAAAATATTTGTCCTTGTTTCCATTAGCTACAGAAAAGATTTTACCTGTGTAAATATTGTAATGGTATTGTTACCCACAAAAGGAGAGAATAGACTCTGGCTAAGTTAAAGCTTTTCTGTAGTAGAATTCTCTTTTTCTTTCATGCCACATTATAGCTGACCAAAAAGGAGAGCCAGAAAGGAAAAACACATATTTCCACTTGCTTTACACTTGAGTATAGTTCATCATACCAACATATCATATGTTAACAAACTACAGAATCCTTTCTCTGAGCCTAGAAAGCTCTCACTCATACTAGCAAAAATTACACACATGGAATTCTGGATAATGCCCTCAATCTGTTTTGATGGCTTATGATTTCTTTTCACCATGCCTAATGCTCTCACTGAAATCTGCTTAGATACAGTTCTACCTGAACTCAACTCATATATAATACTCAAGAGTATTATATATGTTCATAACAATCTGCCAAAGATTATTCTCTTTTAGACTTGTTTTCTTAATAAGAAAAGCACACATGTCACTTAGACACTACTGTTCAATTTTAGGAATGTTTTTTAGAAAAGAAAATATTACTTTGCCAAGTTATGGCCATAGAAATTCAGAGATCAGAACAAAATTTTAGGCCACTTTTCTCTCATTCATGTGATGAGAGATGAGCTTGTGTTACTACCTTTTCTGAGAAGGAAATATAAACTGTTGTTTCCAAATTATTTAATCAGAATTGAGGAGGGAAGGAGTTTTATTTTAAATCTGTTAATTTAGCCTCATAACTAGCAGCAGTGCACAAGATGATTAGAAGTTCAGTTTGCTGAAAAATAGACATACATCCCAGATTCATGTTCTGTTAAACCAGTTCAATTGTTATAATCAGAAAGTGCACCAGTAGTTCTTATGCATTGTTCTGCACCTGTGTTCTCTTTCTGGGACAGAGTAAAAGGGGAAAGCTGGGGGATACAGTGGTAGAATAAAAGAAGATATGAAAATGAAGGGAATGTAGGCAATCAAATTCTACTTCACTGTATGTGAAAAGGACAAATTTCTGTTCAGAATGCTTACAAAGATGATTATAAAAGCACCAGTTCTAATAAAAATAATGAGTCCAGAGGCCCATTCTCTCCTGGGACAAAGTGCTACATCCAAGACTGCACAAGCAAAAATCCTCAACAGGGGAAGAAATCATGCATCTGTTGGACACAACCTGTGCTCAGGATTCCTTCCTCTTCTCAGGTAGAGGAAATGACAGTCTCTCATAAGTCAAATATATGATAGATACAGGTTTAAAAAAATCACTATATGCACTGTATCATACAGTAAAAAGAGGCAAGTAGGTGAAATTTCAGGAATGTTTTAGATTTCTGAGACTGCCGTTATGCTAAAATCATGTGAAATCCTGTTACTCAAATATACGTGGCAAGTCATTGGTTTGCTGCTTCACAGAATCACAGAAGGTGCTCAAAGGGATCTCTAGAGATCATCTTGTTCAACCACCCTGCCAAAGCAGGCTTCCAAGACCAGGTTGCACAGGTAGGTGTCCAGGTGGGTCTTGAACATCTCCACAACCCCTCTGGGCAGCCTGTTTCAGTTCTCTGTCACCCTCACCATAAAGAAGTTCTTATGCACACTTGTGCAGAACTTCCTATGCTTCAGTCTGCGGCCATTTCCCCTTGTCCTATCACTACACAACACTAGAAAGAGAAACAGAAGAAAAGTCTTCTCATCCCTTTGCCTCCTGCACCTTAGACATTGATCAGATCCCTGCTGAGTCTTCTTCTTTCAGGGCTGAACTGACCCAGGTCACTCAGCCTTTCCTCATACGAGAGGCACTGCAGACCTCATTTCTGTGGCTGCCTGCTGGACACTCACCAGGAGATCCCTGTCTTTTTTGTAACTGGACACCTCCAGGTGAGGGCTCACCAAGGCAGAGTAGAATGGAAGGATCACCTCCCTTGACCTGCTGGCCACACTTCTTTCAATGCAACCCAGGATCCCATTGATCTTCTTGGCTACCAGGGCACACTGCTGGCTCACGGCCAACCTGTCATCAACCATGACTCTCAGGTCCCTCTCCACAGAGCGCCTCTCCAACATCTCCCAACCTGTACCGATTCTTAGGGTTATTCCTCCCTAGGTGCAAGGCTCTACACTTGCTCTTGTTAAGCTTCACCTGATTCCTTTCTCCAGCTTGTCCAGGTCTTCCTGAATGACAGCACAGCCTTCAGGCGTATCAGCCATTTGTCCCAGCTTTGTATCATCAGCAAACTTGCTGAGGGTGGACTCTCTTCTCATCAAGATCACTGACGAAGATGCTGAACAAGACTGGACCCAGCACTAACTCCTGAGGAATGCTGCTAAATACAGGCCTCCAATTGGACTCTGTGCTGCTCATCACAATCCTCTGTAGCAGCATGCTGAAAAAATTCTGAGTCTTCTGCATTTCTCTTTAGAAACATCCTCTTATAATAGATTACTTCAGACATTAGATCATTTTCAACAACATTCTTCAGGAGTTATGCTTCAGACTTCAGAAATCCTTGTAATCTGTATACACCAAGTAAGGGCCTAACAGACACTAGTTTTTGCTAGATGTCTAGGGCTTCTTTTGCTAATCTCAATATGTGCAATGCCTTCTATTTTATTGAGAATCATACAATTCAGCAGGCTGATGGAATAAAAGCTTTTTTATTTTTAGTACTTTGCTTTCATTAGAATTGGCTAAAAGAACATTTTTCTTGACTCATACTGTTTTGTTTTGTTTCTTTTTTTATCTTTGATATTCTATGATTAAAAAAAATGACTTAGCTTTAAGTTTAAATGCTTTGTTTGTCTAGACTAAGAACTGAAAAATTTTGCACAAAGTATTAACAAAGGATAAAGACTTAACAGGATTCATAAAGGCTGAATATCACCTAGAGAAAAAGGAAGTTTCAAATGCTTGGGAAGATAGCATTAGAAGCCAAAAGATCTTGAAGAATTGAGAAACTGTTCCAAAATAAACAAAAAGAAATTGGGATCACCATGAAAGATCATAAACGTGAAGCTGTAACAACAGCTCAAAAATATAAATACCACTGTGTGATGTATATAGTACTCTTTCTAGGGGAACACTACCCTTCAGCTTTCCTCTCCTGACAAAATCGCAGCAAGTGCACTGTTCATGTCACCTTTAGCACTTACGTTCAAAGAAGTTATAGCCTTCCTGGAAAGACAAATCAACAGGAAAGTGACCATACACGGGGAATCCTGAAAGGCTGTATGTTTATGTTTTTAGTCCAAAAGAGTAAAGCCACAAAGTGAATCAGTTTATAAAAGACTAATCAGTTGCACTACACTCCCAATAGACAAAGGACAAATATTGATTCCCTTTTACTTTTCATCAAGGATATAATTTATATACAGGCTAAAAAAATAAAAAGTGAGGGAGTGAAGGAGTATTTTATTTTCTTCTAATAAGGTGAGGCCATGTAAGAAGATGTAGAAGTTCTCCCACTCTATTTTGGGGGGTGATTTCTCAGTACATCTGGACCATGTTGGAAATGAAAATAAACTGGAGGGATTTGTTTGGGCACAGTCCTAAATATAAATATTCACTGGGTATTTCAAATCTTTGTCTAATATTATACAATGAAATAAAAGTTAACTGCAAACCAACCACTACTGGAATTTCATTAGCCAAGATGATATTACAGGCAAATACCAAATATCAAGTCAAATACCACAGGCTAGTATTGCCCTTACAGTACAGTGTGAAATATATGCAGTCACTATGAAGCTTACACTGAGCTCAGAACCTGTCTTCTCATCATAGAGAGTATACATAGCAGGGAGAAGGCACCTGAGTACAAATAGTAGATCAGATGAGGTTTGGTAGAGTAGGAATGAAGCAAACCACTTGGACCCTCCCAAATCCAAGAGATTTTTTTTCTTTCTTTCTGTTATTACCAAACTGCTGATTCTATTTCTTATTAATATCCTTTATGCATTTCTTATCACTTCTTTACGTGTTCAGAAAGGGGTAAAAGGAATGCAAAATAAATAAGAAGGACTAACATGTGAAATTGGACTCAGAATTTGGAAAAAGGAAAGAATAACTATGGTTTATGTTCTCTGCAAAGGTCAAATCTATAGATTTAATACTGGGAAACTACTGGAGTTAGAGTGAGGAAAGGGTGATGAATAGTCCTTGAATATTATCTACTCTCCCATTCATGGTTAATAACAACTAGATTTGTAATACAGTTGGGAGATCTGGGCTGTTCTGTGGGTAGGGTAACCATCAGGCTACCCAGGGCTCCATCCAACCTGTGCTTGAAAGCTTCCAGGAATGAAATATTCACTTCTCTGGGCAACGTATTCCAGTGCCCCACCACCCTCTTGAGAAAAGAATTTTCACATAGTATCTAACCTAAACCTTCCCTCTTTAAGCATAAAGCCCCTTGTCCTGTTACTACCAGACCATACCAGACCAAATCGTATGATTCTCAAAGAAGTCAGTTTCTCTTCTGTTTATAAGCTCCCTTCAAGTACTGGAAGGCCACAATGAGGTCTTCCCAGAGATTTCTCTTCTCCAAACTAAACAAGCCCAGTTCCTTAAACCTTTCTTCATAAGCGAGGGGCTCCAGTCTCTGATCTTTTTGCCCTTCTCTGGACGTGCTCAACAACTCCATGTCTTTCTTGCATTTGGGGCCCCAAGCCTTGATGCAGTACTTCATACGGAGCTGAAGAGGGCAGATCAGAGAGGGAAAATCACCTCTCTCACCTTGCTGTCCAGCTCTCTTTTCATGTAGCCCAGGATGCAGCTGGCTTTCTGGTCTGCATGTGCATGCTGTTGGCTCATTTAAAGTTTTTCATCCACCAGGACCTCCAAGTCCTTCTCCACAGGGCTGCTTTCAGTGAGTTCTTCTCCAAAGATTGCCCTGACCTAAACCTGCATTTATCTTTGCTGAACCTCATCAGGTTCTCATGGGCCTACTTTTCAAGCCTGTCCGCGGCCCTTTGTATGGCATCTCTACTTTCTAATGTATCAACTACGCCACTCAATTTAATGTAATCTGCACTTGATTCTACTGTCTATGTTGTTGTCGTTCATGTTGAAGATCACTATGTCTCCTGCACATAGAGTCACTGACCACAACTCTCTAGCTGCATTCATCCAACCAGTTCTTTGTCCACCAAATACTACAGCCTTCCAATCAGAATCTCTCCAATTCAGTTATAAGGATGTGATGCAGAACCACGTCAAAGGCGTTGCATGAATCCAAGTAGATTACATCAACTGACCTTGCTTTGTCCACCATTGCCATCACACCATCAGGTCACCAGATTGGTCAGGCATCATCAACCCTTGGTGAAGCTGTGCTGGCTGTCTTGGATAACCTTGTTTTGCACGTACTTTAAAATAACTTCCAGCAACTCCATGCTCTTCCCCAGCACAGAGGTGAGGCTGACAGGCCAATAAGTTTCCAGCGTCTTCCTTTCTTTTTCTTGACAATGTTTCCCTTAGAGTGGGAAGGATGTTGGTTCTCCAACCCCTGCCTAGAAGTTCAGACATGTGAAAAACATGAAAAACCTGACTGGCAGTAAAGACTGACACAAAGAACTCACTGAGTTCCTCAACTTTCTCCATGTCTGTTGCAGTCAGTTCTCCCTTCTCATTTATCAGAAGGAAGTACACTCCCCTTTGCCTGTCTCTTCTGAACAATGTACCTGAGGACAGCTTCTTGCTGTTTTTCACATTCCTCAACAAGTTCTATCGTGCCTTGTCTTTTCTAATTCCTGCTTTCACTTTTGAACATAGCAATACATTAAGAATTCTTTAATTGGCTACCCAGGATAATTTGGTTCTATTTTTTTCTTTTCAAAAATGTAACAAAATGACAAATCTTTTGATTTCTAGAGAAGACTTTGTTTAGTGTTTGTGGAACAGTTCACTAAGTGAGGGTAATTTTAAGCCAAAAGAAACATGCCCTCATTTACATCCAGTTTACCTCTTCAGATTCAATGATCTTTGTCTTCTGTCATCTCTATCTAAATCAATCAGTTAACCAACACTTAATTCTGTCTTCCACAGTAATCTATATAGACTAACAGGGAGTTAGATGTTACCTTCAGGAGATAAAACCCTAGATAGGATAGAGTAACTGTAGCTTCAGGAGGTAAAGACAACCTCAAGATCTGCTAACATGCCTGAGAACTGTGAACGGCTTTGTCTTCTACTTTAAATTTCTCCATGTCTGTTAACATGAACAATACTTATATCTTATTATATGTTCATGCTACAAGCATTTAAAGTCAGATTACTGTCTGGGATCTGAAAAAGAACCACTAGGATCTGAATATGATATAGATTAAAAAGAACAGATAACAAAATAAAAATGCTTCCTTTAATTTCTAGGCCAGTTTCCTTCTCACATATAATCCACATAATTCCCTCTTGCATGGCAGTATGTTTCATGACAAGTTCCTTTATTTTTGCAGAATATACAAATCTGCTCCCTTATGTCCTTCATTGTCACAATAATAATCCTCTGAAGTCTTTTTTTTTTTTTTTTTTTTTTTTCCTTTAAGTCTCTGCAAGTTTGTTTGTTTTTTAACTCATTGTATAAATTGAATTACTTTAGCCTGGAATCCATGGGCAGAGAGAAGCCCTCTATTTTGGCTGTGTACAGGTGTTTGGGAGAAATGAATACAACAACGCTTTCAACAGTTCACAGTAAACAATCAGATCTTAAAAAAGTAGTGGAGACTGAATTTCTTTTGTGAAACTACATTTTTAAGGAATCAGCTGGAAAAACAAAGATACTATTCTGATAGTGCATAAACAAAAAGACAGAAAAGGCTCTTGGTTATGCCAGCAAACATAAACTGTCCTGGTATAGATCCCATTTAAATCCATAGGAGAAGAATACATCTTACTCAGGTCCCAATCTAGCCCCTATTTCCAGAAGTCAAATTTTCTCAGGTCTGACATTTCTCGACCTGTTTAATCACCTTCTCTGTCTCTCATTCACAGTGCCTAACTGCCTCATTCCTGAAGGAAACTTAGAAGTATAACATATTAGCCCAGTTCCCATGAAACTCTGCGTTCTAATAACATGTCAGGGGCTACCAAGTGCATGCTTAATGCACATAATCATACTAGACCTGTCCCACTGAGTGATGGAGTATATTGTAAGCCCTAAGTTACAGTCTCCTTTGATCTTTCTCCTCATCAGGGATTTGTTCTACTAATCTAGGTCTCCACACACAAGATACAGGAGGAAAAAATCAATTCCATGTCTCCTGCAACCTGGCCAGAGTTGTCTCTAACATAGAATTTCTGTGTACATGCTTACTTCAGCTTCTGCCCTCCCAAGAAAGTGGCCATGCTGCTGGACCATCTGCACTTTCAGGACAAAGACCCTTTCGCAGTCAACATGGCTGAGTTATCTGCCAGCCATATTAAATGTAATCCAGATTACTTGATCACATGCTTCTGAGACTACTTGATGTATTCACAATAAAAGATTGAACTGTGATAAATCTGGAACTCAATGCCAGTGTTTTTTACATTAGTGCTCAGATGTCACCAAATGCCCCTGTAACAATGTTGCTGTTAAGGAAGCATCTTGTGCTTCCAGGAGCAGGAGACAAGGCAGTATTAGTGTAGGACCTGGGTGCTCTTAGTAAGCCCTTCTGCTTATCTGAATATCACATGTTCTTCACAACACTCACTCCATATCAGTACATCTCTTGTTTCTTTCAAAGGCAAGGTATAAATGCAGCATTTGAGGCACGAACTCAAATATGAATGATGCAAGTCATTTATTGCATGTTCAAACATCCCTTATATACATCTGTAAGTTTTCTCTTGTAACTTTCCCACCCACCTTTTTCTGTCAAGAAAACATTCCACAATACTCCTTGACTGTGCATGCAGGCACTTACCCAATCAGAGCCATGAGTCGTTCCTAGTCACACTCTCTTCCTCCAATCGGAATTGTCATCACGTGGTGATTACACTGTTTACTTGACTTTGTTTTTACCACCTTCGGAGGTGTCTTTTGTTCTCAGTATTGCTTTCCCCTGCCACTTATCTTGCTCGCAGCTTCTGCTCTGAATAGTCTTTCCTGTATTCCCATATAAAGCTTACAGTTTTTTTGATCTCCTGTTTTTTTTTAAGGAACGCTTCTCCTTCCTTCTTTACACGCAACAACTATAGATGCATTTTTTACAGCTTCACCTTTCTGTAAGAGAACATAAAACAGAAGGGTTGGATGGAGAATCTAATACCTTACCCTTTCTTTTCTCAGAGGTTAAAAAGAACTTCTGCAAGTATAAGTTAGGCTGCAAGTTTTGTTGGTTTATTTCACTTGTTTTATGCAGTATGCAGAATGACAAGATACTTGGGCTATAGTACAGCAAAGTACGACTGTAAGACAATAAAATACATATCCTATTCCAAATTATTAAGTATCAAGACTATAATTACATGCAGCCTTCTTAAAGGCTTTGCAAGTTTAAGTTTGCTTTTCTCCTAAAGATCAATTTTCTTCTTAAAAGAAGCATAAAATGTGTATGTTAACTGGCAGAACAAATCCATGACCATGTATATTTTGTTCCAAAAATCTCCTCGGTCACACAAAAGAGATGCTGCAGCACAACCCTTGTCTCTGCCTGGAACTGTGGTTCTACTCAGAACTCTCTGTTCTGTCCAAGGACTCCAACATGGGACTGTCACATTCTCCCAGAGCTCATTACTTCAGTGAATTAACAGTCAATGATCTTTTTGGTCCTATTTTAATCTAGGGCTGATGCTTAGCCTTGGGACATTTGTTGTGACTGCCAAGTGATCCTACCACCCAAGCACATGGAGCCACGATTAACCGATGATTGTCTTATGCTTCATGTTGCATCAGCCTTCCACATTCAGCCTGGGTTGAAGATAAGCTAGGATTACCTTCTTCTGCTGTCTGTCTTAAGAGCTCTGGTTATTGACATTTTACTTATGTTCTCTTGCAAGTCTTGAGAATTGTGTTTTTAATTTAAATCCATTATTCAAGTCTCACTCAAAACTTCCAGCCTTCTGAAAAAATGGTCTCAGACTGAGATCAAAGTCAACTGAAGATTTAGGTGCTCATATTCAAAAGTACACTCTTGCACATCTCTGTGAAGCTCTGCCTCAGTTTTAAAATTCCCAAAAAGCCAAGTATATGTATGCATGTAACAAGATCTGAACAACCATAGATGACAGAGACATTATACCCTCTAGTGACAGCAACATCTATCTCTCAAATTCTTGCAGCATAAGCCACCCCTTCTGTGTTTCGGGAGAAGCTTTGAGGATGGAGGGACAGGTTGGCCAATGAAGTACATATTGAACTTGCCTAAACACTCACAGACCAGATACAAGCCTGATTATAACATTAGCATCTCAAAAATCAAACAGAAAGATTTGGTCAGACAAATGAGTGATAGCTCTACCTTAAACATAGAGCTTACTTAACGGAATGTTTCTAGAAACACAAACCAATGCCTTAATTGCAGACTAGTTCAACACAACATATACCAGGAATAAGTGTAAGAAAGGCACTTGCTCTGTTTTAATTTTTCTCAATTATATATATAATTTTCTCAATTATATATATATATTTTTGCACTAATTTTCATTAGTAACATATCCTGCAGGGCTAAAAACTTCTGAAGAAGCAAAGTATACTGGATTTAATGTTATTAAAAATATAAACATAAAAATTTACAGAGAACAGGTTTATTACCTGACATTTGAGATTTTATCTCCCTAGGAAGTCATGTTCTTATTTAACAGTTTCCTCAGCAAAGCAATGGAATGGATAAGCATGTTTAGTTCATGCCTGCTAATACATAGTATGTTCCAGAAAACAGCTTATGAATTTGCTTTTAAGTCTGGAGTTTGGGGTTTGTTAAACTATTTGCCTGGGGGCACGATGACTTTCCCACGACATAAGCTGTCTTGAGTTCCACATAACACACACACAATCTTTTTCCCAAAAAACTAAGAGAAAAAAAGATAATAATAAAAAAGTAATTGACAGTAAAGACAACTATTATCTGCATTATAATGAAGCATGCATTTCTTCTCAATTTTGGTAATGGTATATTGGTGTTATAATGATACATTCAGAAATACATGCTATTTTCTGTAATATTGATCCAAATCTCCATCCAATTTTTTTTATTTTTCAATGCAAAGGTAGGTTGCTTCATTTAAGTAATGTTCAGTCACAGCTTTGTTACTGTTACATGTTATATAACTAAAATGAGGTCTCTTGATTAATTCTTGGTTTCCCCATTTCAGCTTTGCTATGAAACAGGAGATTTACTAAAGCAATGGCCACTGTTGCTGTTTCTTCTGCATTAATCTGTTCATTAAAAGGCAGCATAGGATGTGTAAGATTTCTCATCCATAAACTTGTTTTCTTTTCAAGCACTGGATTTAACTAACATATGCTCACAATGAAGAGAAATGCAGAGTTTTGAAGTGACTAATTTCACAACCCATTTGGAAATCCATAGAGAATAACAAAGCTGGGAGTTATAAGTTAAGTTTGGCTGTGCATATGAGGTGAGAGAAAAAACAAACTCAGAGGCATGGTTAAAAAGTAATGTAGGGAGACCGAAAGCAAAAATATTCACTACAAAAAAAGAGATCCCTAGAGAAGAGGAAAAAACATAGAGGGAACACTAATGGTAGGACCGAGAGGCATGACAACAGTCATAGGACAGGTGAGCTGAGAAAACTGAATGGACAGTTTGATGAAAGGACAATGATGCAAAGCCAGTAAAAGGGGTTTTGGTTATTTGAGCTTGGCAGATGATACAGAACTGAAACTTTCACTGCTTCGGTGAAAAGCCAGTCAGCGAAAATCTACAGTCCAAAATTACCCTGGGTTTTGTAGCTGTTAGAGAAAGAAAAGTGAAGAGGCTGCAAGTTGAAAAAATCTTTCAGAAATATATTTTTGTTTTACAGAAAAACATGGATATTTCTCATTACTTCTGTTTTTTAAAATAGCAAAACAAATCAACAAACCAGAGGCCTGTTACTGTTCCCTTTGAAGTTAATGAATTAATGTCAAATGACTCAGCCCAGAATAAGACAAAATAATTATGTTGCTTAGGTAGATATACAGAACATAAGAAGATTTACAAGACAAACAGAAGTCCTAACAATCAACTATTGCCTTTTGCTATTACTTGGCCAAAAATTAGAATAGACTGTATGCAAAGCAAATATTCTTGTCTATTTCCTTTATGCAGATGAATACAAGAAAAGTTGGAAACAAGTTTCTTCTGTATACATGAGATCTATAATTTCCTTATTCACTGAAAATCTCTTCAGTCTCTAATGAAAGAACACAGACAGAAGTGATATACAAAGAAAGATATTTCTGATTATGGATGATCAAAAGGTGATGTCTTCTTATGTAACAATCTTCCTCAGTGTCTGAGGGGAAGCTGATTGAAGAGCTGGTGCTCTTCAACATCTCCATCAACAACACAGACAATGGCATCGATTGCACCCTTGCAAGCCTTGCGGCCTTCCTGTTCTTGAAGGGAGTGTATAAACCAGAAGGGAAACAGCCGTTCACGAGGGTGGATAATGACAGGGCAAGGGGGAAACTGAGACAGGGGAGGTTAGGTTAGATATTAGGAAGAACTTTTTCCATACAGAGGGTGGTGATGCACTGGAACAGGTTGCTCAAGGAGATTGTGGATGCCCCATCCCTGGAGGCATTCAAGGCCAGGCTGGACATGACTCTGGGCAGCCTGGTCTGATGGCTGTCAACTCTGCAGATAGCAGAGGGGTTGAAACCAGATGATCTTTGGGTCCCTTTCAACCCAGGCCATTCTATGATTCCGCTTCATGAGGGTGTACTGAATGTAAGTGGCAAGATTTTGGTACCAGAGGGCTGTAGGCTTGGCTTCTGTGAGATGAGGCCAGGCATTGCTACGTGCTGGACACAGCCAGCTCCAACTGGTCCCTGTCACTTCCAATGAGCATACCATAGGGCACAGCTGAGCTCATCAGCCAAGCTAGGGATATCTCTGGAAAAATGACTTTTAGAAAGGTATGCTGTGCAAGTAAAGAAGGATAAGAAAGAAAAATGTGAGGAAAAGCCCTGTGGATACCTAGAACTAAGCAGAAGGAGGGGAATAGGTGAGGTGCTACAGATATCAGAGCAGACTGAAGCCTATCAAAGACCCACACTGCAGCAGGGGAAAAGCATGAAGAGGAAAGAAAAACTGATATGTACTGACCTTACGAAACCTCATTTCCATTTTCTTAGGCCACTCAGGTGAGGTGGGAGGTAGAGAACTCAGGAGGGACACTGAGCCTAAGAAAAAAGGGATCAGGAGGTGTTATCCAGATCTAATTTAATTGACAATAAATTAATTTCATTTTCCCAAAGTTTAATGTGTTTTGTCTATTATTGTAATTGGCAGGGGATTTCCCTGTATTACCTCAGCTTAAAAGCTTTTTCACTTCACTTCGCCCCCTTGTTCCGCTGAGGAGAGATAAGAGAGAAATAGGGTAGGTGTCTGGTCGCAGTCTAAGGCCTATCCAGTACAGAGGGTTAGGTAATGTAGCAGCTGAGCATACATCCCAGCTCAATACGATCTACTTCAGATTTCACTCATCTTATGCACAGTGCTTACACTTTCAGAGCAACTCACTGCCACACAGCAGTACAGACAAAAATGTTTGATTTAAGGGACTCAATCAATTGAAGCTTATGGTCCATATCTCAGGCTGAGTAGTTTGGGTTTAAGGAATATTTATCTTCCTGCTACAGTGGTGATTTCCTTAACTCCTTAATGAAAGGGATAACTAGAAAATTAGCGTGATGTTATTTAACTACTCAATGCCACAGATTATGGAATTGTGTACATAAGGATTCATAATTCCTTTTTCAAAGTTTTCTTTTTCTCTCTTTGGGAAAATAGGCTTTATATTTCTCAGACTCTTTCAATACATTCCCTACAGCATTTCAAAAATAATTGGTAGCAGTAACAGTAGATCTGCAGGACAATTTTCTTCCAGCACTAATTCCATCCTCTAATATCAGTGTACATTTTCTCTTCTAAGCTCTTTTTTTCCCCCCCTCTCTCAGAAACGTTTGCTAACGCTATAATTTCTTTTTATGTCTGCTTTGACAAAAAATGCTGAGTTCTTTCTTATTAAAAGTTTACATCCTTTATTGTCAACTCTTGAATTCTGTATTGATTTCATTCTGTGCCCATATAGACTTTTAATCCTTTTTTTTTTTTTTCCTATGAACATTTTCAGAGAGATATATCACAGTCTCTACCAGATTGAACACCCTTTAGACCAGGCATGTTCAGCCCATGGGCTGCATGAGGCCCTGTGCAGCTCATATTGTGTCCCACTCCCTGCCCAACATGATCATGGAGGCTGCTCTTTCCTGCCAAGCAGCCAAACCTAACCCCACGCACAGACCCACAACTCAGCAAAAACCAAAAATATTGATTGAATGTGTGATTGGTACTGTCTGAGCTGAAACCTAGACATAGGTAATGCAGCATTTGAGGTACAGACTCATGCATCAATGATCCAAATAGTTTACTTCAGGTTCTAACATCCCTTGTATACATCTCCAAGCTACCTCCTGTAATGCTCCATCCCTGCAACATGTCAACAAAACACTATATTTCCTTCATGTCTAGACACTAACTGCCCAGGCAAGTGCTCATCCAACCAGTCACAAGCTGCTGTTATTCACAGGCTTCTTCTCCAGTTAGGGTCATCATCACATAGAGATTATGCACACCACTTGACACTAAGAAGGTAGGCTGTCTCCAAGAGACGAGAGGAGAAGTCCTCTTCCACACCCTGTCAGACTTGTTTTTCAGCCTCTAGTCTGAGTGTTGTCTTGAACCCCCACAAGGTAGGGCACACGGTGCAGTGGTAACTCAAGTTATGGCAAATAATTGCATTGGGGTGTGTTTTGGTATATTGGCTAAACACAGTCCTGTGGACAGTGAAAAATATGCAGCCTTGATTTTTGTTGTAATAAAAGGATTTAAGAATAGATTGCTGTAGAAAATCGTCAATTTTCTGGGATCTGTGACTATTTTCAGTTAACAAATATATTACTTGTGAATTTACAAATATAATGTTGTATGACCAAGATGTTATAATTGCAATATAATCAAAAGAGTAAGGCAAAAGCAAACAAGGATCACAAAAGAGAATAAGTAGAAGAGCTTACCCTTGGGTTGAGCTCACTAGAAGATACCAGAAGAGGGGATCTCCAGAAGAGATCCTTCCCCTCTGGTAGCCAGCTCTTAAATAGGTCCAGGAGCACTTCCGGCAGCACAGGTGAATTGCCTTCACCTGTGCTCCTCTGGCTGACTCAAGGCTCACCTCAGGTGATTAATCAGAGGTTCAGGCCGTGACTCAGCAGTTCCCATACAAATGTATAAAGTTGCAATTGGATATTCAACTCGAAGATTTGATCATGTCTCTTTACTAGACTTTTATTAAGATCTATCTTACCAAAAAGAAACGTTATGAGAGTGCTACTATGCTCTTTGTACTGTAGTTTCCATGGAAACAAATAGGAAGCATTGCTTTTGGAGCTACCTACACATTTTATACACAGCCTAAAACAATCCGTCTTCAAGTAATGTGAGCCAGTTGAGCCAAAAGATTGTACTCTCTGTATTTGTATGCTTTCAGCTATGACTGCTTTTGCATGGTTCTAAAGGGCAGAAGAGCAAAGGGAGCCTAACTGAGCCTTGCAGAAGCTCTTGGTCATGGGTGTCCATGGCTTGCCTGGGCAACACTGAGTTAAGAGGAATTGTATTGGGCAGCATATATGTCTGTTTCACCAAAAGAAATGCCTCCTATTTATTTCAGTGGAAAGTACAACAGATATAAAGAACAAAATAACTGGTATTTAATACAGCATATTCTCCGCTACAAAAAAACAAACTATTTTTCAAAATACCACCACTAGCTATGCATTTTCTCCAGTGATGAACAAGAGCCTGCATGTCACACTTGTAAAAGTCTGCACCAGTGGAGATGACCCACTGTCACCATTGCTGAAACACCACCCACCACTTCACTGTACCAACATCTGCTATTTGGTCTCTATAAATCTTCAGAAAGCATCGATTAATGTCAGTGGGTGCCATTTTATCCATATGGAGGAATTGATTGACACTCCCTTGCTTCACACACACTTCCACACCAATAACTATTTTATGTCAGACTGTTCCTCTGCTGCCAGCAGTCACATGGCAGCAAAGCGTAATGAATGTTGGTAGAAAGGTTCAGCGTCTACTCCCATACCACCATCTGCCTCTGACATTGTGACCTAACATAATAAAATAGCATGCCGTACTTTCAGAGCAGCCTTCACAAAATATACAATATAGCTTACGTATGTAAGTAACAGAACTCCATCTCACCAGACATTCACACACACACCTCCAGTGAACATAACATAGTAACTCAGGAATACAGTATGCCAGCTGCAGACGCAACGCCGCATGAACTTTTATCCAGGCTAAAATCTGGATGGAGCTGGAACAGCTATGGCCTTCTATGGATGGTTTTGCCACTTTAGGGAAACAGTTTAATGTGATTAATTTTATACTTTGAAATTATTGAAATCAGCTCACAGTATGGCCTTCAGGGCATGCAGTGTTAAGAAGAAATAACTGTGAACAGTACGATTCTGGGTAAAAGAAGGTTTTTTTACTATTAAAAAGAGTGGAAACTTAACCTCAAAATTTGTGGGCAAAGTGGGAATCTGTCTATTGTTGTTAACTTACACAATTTTTTCAAACTGGAATGTTTTTTTCCTAGCTCTTTGTCCTGCCCTTTTTTTTTTTTTTTCTTCAAATTTCCAATTTATTCTCTGCTCTATTCTTTCCAATTTTTAACAGTGCTGAGAACTAGTCTCATAGTACTACCAGTGAATTTCTGTAATATAGGTCAAATAATTAATGATACTACATTAAAATAACAAATTTGAATCTTCATGAAAGTCTACATAAGGCTATACTCTTTGCATTTACAGCTAGCTCAGTTAGTCTGTCACTCACTGAGCCTTTTCTGTGAACATGCCTGCTTCATCCATTATTTGATTTCTTTGCTGGCTGTAGCAATTGGACAGATCAATACGATGGGAAAAGGTGTTTCACCAGAGGTGTAAGGATGAAAGGACCAGCATGATAGAAAAGTGTTGTAAAGGAATGGAAGATGATTGCTTACCCATATCAGAAGATTCCAGGTTTGTAGGGGAAAGCTCCACCAAGGAAGGTTCTCCAGCAACAGATCCTTCCCCAGGGGCAGTCAGCCCTTAAATGGGGTCTAAGAGAGAGTAACCCTTCTGGTCACACAGGTGACTTGCCTTCACTTGTGCTCTCAGGGCTGACCCAGTCTTTTCCCCAGGTGATCAATCAGTGGTGACTCAACAGTTCCCATATACTGGCTCTACTGAGAGTTCTTTCTTGCATTAAGGCAGTAATGTATTTGGAAAAGAGAGTTCAGTGAAGCAGTGTTTTCCAAAGTATCCTTATCTCATGAGACACATGAGAACATATCACAGGTTAGAAAAGACCAAAGAATGACATGCCCTGAAGACAAACTGAAATGTCTGGAAATGTTTAACTGAGAAGAGGAGCAAGTACAAAAAGATATCACAAGCATTTGAAAACTAATATATGATGTGAGAAAATTATATTGCAAGCTTTTGTTCACAATAGTCTATAACAGAATAATGATGTGCATCAAATTGCATTTAAATGCAGGAAGTTTCAAAATGATAAAATCATGGAAGATGTAGGTACAGGAGGAAACAAAATGTCAATGAAGCAAATAATTTGTCTGTCTATGGAACCCATCTATCTCAAAAGAAACAATGAATCCTAGCACAGGAGCTAATGGGGCTTATTGAAAGAGCTTTGAACTAGCAACAAAGCGGGAAGGAGACAAAACAGGCCTTACAAGAGATGAGCCTAGGGGAACAATGTTTGAGCTGGGGGTGAGGCAGATGACTTGACTGAAGTGCATCTGTACCAATGCATGCAGCATGAGCAACAAGCAGGAAGAGTTGGAAGCGATTGTGAGTCAAGCTAATTATGACCTTGTTGCTATTTCCGAAACATGGTGGGACCACTCCCATGACTGGAGTGCTTCAGAAGGGATAGATGAGGGAAGAAGGGTGGTGGTGCGGCCCTTTATATTAAAGACTGTTTCAAGGTTGAAGAGCTTGGGGTTGGGAATGACAGAGTGGAGTGTCTATGGGTAAGGATCAGGGGGAAGGCCTGTGCAGGTGACAGTGGTCTTGGTGGGGGTCTGTTATAGACTGCCTAGTCAGGATGAAGAGTTGGATGAGGCGTTCTATGAGCAGCTCACGAAGTCATGCGATCACCAGCACTTACTCTCATGGGAAACTTCAACTTACCTGATATATGTTGGAAATATAATGCAGCACAGAGGAAGCAGATCAGGAGGTTTCTAAATTGTGTGGAAGATAGCTTCCTTATGCAACTGGTAGGAGAGCCTACCGGGGGTGGTGCCCTGCTAGATCTGCTCTTCACTGACAGAGAAGGACTGGTGGGAGAAGTGAAGGCTGGGGACTGTCTTGGGCAGAGAGATCATGGAATTGTAGAATTCTCTATTCTTGGAGATGTCAAAAGAGTGATCAGTAAAACTCCTTTCTTGAACTTCCAGAGGGCAGGACGTTTGCAGTACGGGTCCCTTGGGAGTCTCTTCTTAAGGGTAAAGGGGTTCAGAAAGCCTGGACTCTCCTCAAGATGGAAGTCTTAAAGGAGCAAGAACAGATTGTTTCTGAATGCCATAAGGCGAGCCATAGGGGAAGAAGACCAATGTGGATAAACTGGGAACT
The DNA here is from genome assembly GCF_019238085.1 of Lagopus leucura. NCBI lineage: Eukaryota > Metazoa > Chordata > Aves > Galliformes > Phasianidae > Lagopus > Lagopus leucura. The sequence continues at coordinate 35,872,094 of NW_024962335.1, read as the reverse complement.
ATTGTTGAGACTCCAGAGGAAAAAGAGTCTATGTCCTCTGGAAGAAGGGACAGGCTACTTGGGGAGATTACCAGGAAGTTGCTAAGGTATGCAGGGAGGAAGTTAGGAATGCAAAAGCCCAACCTGAACTCAGATTGGCCACTGCAGTAAAAGAAAATTAAAAATCCTTTCATAAATATATCAATGGTAAAAGGAACATCAAGGAGAATTTTCATCCTGTACTTGATGCAGCAGGGAATGTGGCCACTGAGGATAAGGAGAAGGCTGAGGTCCTCAATGCTTTCTTTACATCTGCCTTTAATAGCCAGACCAGTTATCCTCTGGGCATTTTATGCCCTAATCTGGAAGTCTGGGATGCTACTCAGAATATACTCTCAGCGATTCAGATGAAGACAATTAGAGAGCTCCTCCTCCATCTGGACTGTCACAAGTCCATGGGACCGGATGGCCTATACCTTTGGGTGCTGAGGGAGCTGGCGGGGTGCTCTTGGTTAACTGGAGAGGTCCCAGATCACTGGGAACCTGTCACCATCCCTGGAGGCTTGCTAACTTGTCACCATCCCTGGCAGTGTTCAAGAGGTACCTGGATGAGGAGCTACAAGATATGGTTTAGTTTGTAGTAGCAACGGTAATGAGAAGACAGTTGGACTAGATGATTTAACAGGTCATTTCCAATCTTGTGATTCTATGATTCTATGAGGTTGAGGTCAAACTAAGAGGCAGTTGAAGACCTCCGCATGAGAAATGGAAGAAATATAAATACAGAAAGGGTGAATGAGAGAAGCTAGAATTAGAACAAAAGGGGAATATTTTTTGAGTAACTGTCAGTTAGCAGAGGTGTTGTCATAGCCATTTGTTTAAATAGTATCTAGGGCAGTGATGTTACTTTACAGGCAAAACCTGAAAAATTTTATCTCCAAGTGTTTTTCTTCCGTATTATTCCTGTATAACTTAAATCAAGGAAAAAAATATTTAAGAATTACAGAAATACAGGTAATTGAAAAATGCAATTAAAGATTTGGGAGAAAACACTTTGTATGTGGTATGTCTGAAATAGAAAAGACTATCTGACTCATCAAGGAGTGAACCTGGGAATAATCAGACAGAAATTATTTCATTTACCAGCTACAATAATAAAGCAAATCTAACTCACAAGGCTATCTTTACAGGGATATTGAATATAAAACAAAATATGGTGTATTTCTACTAATAGAGTCCATCTGAAATGCAGCAAGCAGCACTATTTGTTATATCACTGAGAAGACAAAATCGTTGGAAATAGCACTGGAAAAGATCTTAAAATGAACAGGAGGATGACCACCAACATTAAGAGGTTCAGAAGGCTGTCTTAAGATAGAAAGAAATATAAAATGGATATGCGAAGTTTTAAAAATAATTATTCTTAAAAATATCTCCAAAAATTTCTTCATAAAGGTTTAATTTAATTCCTAAAATCGATGTTATTAACTAATTTTAAAATTCTGTTTTCCTATATTTGATAAATTGCAAAGAAATGCAGTCTTCATTTGCCTTATTCACTCCTTAAATGAATTGATGATATATCAAAAAATGTGATTCAACAGAGTTGGGCAAATTTTTTACAATTTAGTTTGATGTGCACTTCCTAGTTTTACATTCTCCTATAGATAATAACTGATAATATTAAAATAAAAATGAGTACTTCCTCAAACTTTTCACTTGCAACTTGTCAAACATTAGATTTCATTCTTTAATTTCCTTTGCATCATTTATGAAGATTTCTTTCAGTCCATTTTTAAGTAGTGAATGACATTAATTTGCTGTTGTTATCAGCTTTCAAATTTATATTTCACATTATTCAAAAACTACTGAAGTCATGACCTTCAAATGTGATCCATTTATTAGTTTCACATATATGTAGTTAGACTTGTCTTGTTACAAGTTGATCCGGAAATCATATAGTTTCATTTATTTCCAAATATTTTTATTAAAGCTTTACTCTTAATTCCTAATATAATCAGAATATTTACTCTCTGGAAAGCGAGGGTTCAGAATACAGACACCAAACTAAGCAGCAAGAGTCTGATACAATTTGCTGCCAGCTCTAATCAAACTAATGAGCAAAAATACTCAAATCACAGACTATGTAAAATTGTGTAACTAGATTTGAAGGGGGGGAAGGGGACAGTAGAAAGCCTGTCCATAACAAAGTGCAGGGTGGTATAGCTAAGTTAGAGGGACAAGGTCCTAGCAGGAGACCTAAAACTTCTGCATGCTTGAAATCTCATGATGACAAAGGCAACAGGGGGACTAAGGTAAATTCTTCATAGTAATTAAGGAGTTATCCTTCAAGAAGGCGACAAGATCAACTGTCCAGCTGAAGTGCCTCTACACCAACATACACAGCTTGGGAAACATACAGGAGGAGTTGGAAGCCACCATGCTACTGAAAATCCATGATGCAGTTGCTGTCACTGAAACCTGGTTGAATAATTCCTATGACTAGACTGCGACTATTGTTGCCTACAAGCTGTTCAGAAAAGACAGATGAGGAAGGAGTGGGGGAGGCATTGTTCTATATCAAGAAAGGAATAGAGTGTGAAGAGCTGTCCCTGAAGAATAGACACCGGCAAGAGAAATTATCAGTAAGAGATCAAGGCAACAAAGGGAGCCTTGTGGTTCACATCTACTTCAGGCCACCTGATCAAGAGAAACCTGTTGATGAAGGCTTCTTCCTCCAGCTGCAGGAGGCATTGCTGTCACAGGCTTTCGTCCTACTGGGAGACTTCAAACAACCTGACATCTGCTGGAAAAATAGCCCAGTGAGCTGAAGGCATACCAGGAGGCTTCTGGAATGTATTGAGGGTAACTTTCTGAGACTAGTAGTAGACAGCCCCACTAGAGGGGATTCAGTGCTGGATTTGTTGTTCACCAATGCTGGTGAACTGATTGGTGACATCAGGATTGGAGGCTGCCTGAGCTGTAGTGACCATGGAATGGTGGTGTGGTTGACACACCTGAGGGAAGGATGCCACCCAGAGAGATATAGACAGGGAACTGTTGATCACAGCCTGAACCTCTGATTGACCAATTGAGGCTAGCAATGAGTCAGTCGCAGGAGCACAGATGAAAGCAATTCACCTGTGCTATCAGAAGGGGTGGAGCCTGGCTCCACCTCTCCTAGATTCCATTTAAGGGCTGACTACCACTGAGGAAGGATCGCTCTTTGTGGAGTTTACTGCAAACCTACAACGCCAGTGAGCATTTCCATTTATTTTGATTATCTTTCTATCACAATAATCTTACTAAGCCTAACCTTTCTACACCTATTGATTGTACACCCTGGCCTGCAAATCTTTAGACAAAAGATTTCACTAACTTTGATAAGGACTTATTTATCTAAAGGACAAAGGATTTCTTGACCAGGACTTACCTGGGCTTTGAGACTAAGGTGCAAACCAATGATCTTACACTACCATTGAGTTAAAGACTGTGTTTTCCTTTTACCAATTCTTTGTCAATGCCACTTTCCCCAGAGAGACTTACTGGTTGGCTTCACTTTTCACTAAATCCAGGTTACTGGCTCCACCACCCCAGCAGCAAAGAAGCCAGATGACAATATACTCACCAGGACAGCAGCTGCAATAATTTCACAAATCTCACAGCTTACCTAATGTAAGGAAGTAGATGGTTTCTATTTCTTCCTCCTCCCACTCCATCTTCTTCTCCAAACTTAAATGCTCTCTTTTCTAAACATTGACTTTTCTAGACTTTTTTCCCCCATCTTGCCTATAGAGGCAACTGATAGTGTCATTAGTTGGTTCTCTACTTGAACTATAGGGCTCGTTGCAAGAGTGGGATTAGTTGTGAGACTTGTGGCACCTGCAAAGCCCATCAGAAGTCTTAGAGGAAGTGTTGAAGCAACATAAGGCTTGTTGCAGGAATTGGAGCATACACAGGTCTCTTTGAAGGGGCTGGAGTGACTACAGTGCTTGTTGCAATGCTTGGAGCAGCCACAGGAGCTGAAGCAGATGTTGCAGGAGCTGAAGCAACCATGAGGATGTACTCTGGGCACCGAGCACTTCTCTCACAGGGAGTTCTTCTTTGTCTCATATCAATACTTGGAATAGCCACAAGACCCATAACAGGAGCAACCACAGGACTCATTACAAGGGCTGGAATGACAGTAGAGTGTCACAATTCTCAAAGCAATGCAGGGCCTGTTGCAGGATTTTGAGATGCTGCAGGATCTATAACAGAAGTTGAGGGTCTGCTGCGCTGTCATCAGATCCAGAAGTATTCTTTTTCTTGAGTGTGCTAAATAGTATCAAGCAGAGCTTGGTAAGCATAGGCCAAGCCTCAGTAGACTGCAGTGATTTATGCCTCTTTAGGATTGCTAGGGTGACATCAGTCCTATTCCAAACATTCCTTTGGTTTTCCAGAATTCTGCAGTAGTTCAGAGGTGAGGTTCTAAACCATTAGGTTTGCCTAAGCACCTGCCCATACCATTCCATGCTCCCTGCCACTCAGAACTATCCTGCCTTGGTAGCATTCTTAAATAATTGTTTAATCTTAAACATAATCTGAAACATTCATGACACAGTATTAAGAACATGACGGTTTGAACATCCCAAAAATATTCAAATTCTCAAGAGCTACTGTAATTAGCTCATGAGCTCTGAGGAAAAAAGGAAAAGTGAAAGAGGCTGAAAGAAATGTCCTCCCCTATATTTCTCTACAGCTCTGCTCCCTGAGAAGACTAAGTAAAATATGTCATTACTAATACCATTAACAAAATGGCTTCCAAAACCTAAAGATGACAGCAAGACTGAATACATAAAAAACAGCAGTTTCTCAGTTGCCAATTTGATCATAATATATGCCAAGGCCACACAGCATAGCAAAATAGAAACCTTAATTCAACCTCCAGGAATGACATACACCACAGCATAGAAAATAAGCAGCAAGCAAGGTTCTCCATTAAAAAGGCAAAAATTAACATTGTGACCAGCAATTATCAAACTACCACAACACCCCTGTGTTAACACTGTCCAATTAGATCTGCTGTTATCTTAACCCTTCAGACCCTGTGTTGGGTGCCAAATTGACTGTTGTGGTTTAACCGGTGACTAATATAAATAGGACCAAATAGTCTCATTCAATCCCCTCTCTTCCCAGTGGGATGGGAGAGATAATTGAAAAAAAAACAGAAAATAAGTAGAACTTGTGGATTGAAATAAAAGTATTTACTAAGATAGAGGAAAGGATAAAAATAATGATTATATATGACTTTTTATATTTATAAAAAGTGATACATAAACAATTGCTCACCACTCTACAATCATTAGAGGAGAGAAATCTCAACTCCTTCAGAATTCCTTCCACGTGATGTCATATGATATGGAATATCCTTTTGGCTGATTTAAGTCAGCTGTCCTAATTGTTCCCTTCCAGCTCTTTAGGCCCTTCACTGAGAAAGGCTCCATGCAACACTGCTTAGCAGCAACTGTAAACGCTAGTGTATTATCAACATTGTCTTCCTCCTAGAACCAAAACACAGCATTACACCGGATATTCCAAAGAAAACAGTTGTCTCCCAGATGAAACCAATACAGCCCTTTAAGAGGACTTACTCCCTAGAAAATAGAATAGCCTGTGAGAATCATTTATTGCATTATTTTGTGATTTCTCATGAACCTCTGACAAACTCACCTGCTCCCTGCTCCATTGGGTTGCTCTCAGTTCTCCAGGAGTTTTCCACAGGTGACATAATTGGGGGGGGGGCTGACCGGGGAAAGGATGTACTGTTAAAATGTTATCTCCATCTGCCCTGTAGTGTAAAACTCCCCTAAAGTACAGCAATGCTTATTCACAACACACTGATGACTGATAGAAAAAAATGATTTGGCAGAGCTCAAGAGAGTAACTTTATTTAAGAAGAACCTCCCTTTAAATACTGCAAGCTTTTTTTTCTCCAGACCAAAGAAGCCAAGTTTCCTCAGCTTGATTTCATTGGAGAGGTGCTTCAGTGCTCTAATAATCTTTGTGGCCCAACTCTGAGCCTTGTTCAAAAATTCTACATCTTTCCTGATCTGGGGGCTCCAGACAGGGGGATTTCCTCTTTCCTATCCCAAAAGACAGTGTGCATAACTTTACCTACTGAGGGCTGTGTCCTGAACTTTTTTTTTTGATGGAGAATTCATGTAAACACTCCATGATCTGCTGTTTTACTCTAGTTTGTAGTGATTACACCACTTCTTGTCACCAGTAATGATGCAATCCAGGAAACTGTCACCTTCATCCTCCAATTGGTTCATTCAATTATGACAAACTTGTATGCAGTGTTATTTCTTTTCCCACCTGAGCATCTGTCAGACCCACCAATGCAAAGTCTGCAATATTCCAGTGTTGCCACTGTCATTTGCAGTGTACTGAAGCTGATATTCAGCTCCATACACAGTCCCCTGGTTGTAATCCACTAATTTGCATGGATGAGCTGATTGATACACTTTTCACTGTACAGTGTGACAGCTGTGTGTGGCTGTCCTGAACATGGCTTGTCTTTCACATCACTGGCAACACAGCTGAAATGCACCACCCACCACCTCACTGTGCTATCATGCACTGTTTGGTCTTCAAAAACATTCAGCAAGAATTGATGAAAATCAATTGGTGCCATTTTTTCTGCATGGAGGAATTCAATTGCATCCCTTTATTTCATAAGCACTTCCACGTCAGACAACATTCTGTCATACTTTCCCTCTGCTGCATCTGTTTCACAGCAACAAAATTTAATGGAATATTGGCTGGAGGGTTCAACCTCTACTTCCATACCACCACCATCTCCCTTCAATGTGGCAGGTCAATAAAATAAAATTGTAGGCAATACATTTGAGCAGCCTTCATAATTGTCTCTATGCATAAGTAACAATTATTAGCCTCAAAAAGTTAAAAAAACAATTTCTTCAACTTCATAGCATAAAATAAACATGGTTTGCACCATAGCCTATCATCAGACTAGTCCCAATTTTTATTAAGATTTTATTTCAAAATTTATTTTTATTCTCTTTAGTTAGGTATTATGTTTATAGTTAGAGATGCAATACCTCTGGCATTTATTCATATGAATTTTGTGAACCCAGATTGGTAAAATCCATGGAACAAGGTACGCAATTCCTCTGAGCAGTAGTTTGTACAGATGACATATTTGGATTTCAGTCTGTCATAATTTAGCTTGATAGAGCTAACTTCTGCCACACTGTCAATGTCTTGATAGAAAAAATTATATTGGCTAGTGACAAACAAAGGAGACTATGCAGAGAATAGTACATGTTCAAAGAGATTTGGCTTCTCAAAGAAAAGAAGAAATGTGTTGAGGTGATAACACTTTCCTCCTGCTTTGAGCACTGTGAACACTGAGATGATACTGTAGTGCCAGAATCTTACTCCAACTAAAAAGTTGCTGTTTGTCATCAAGTGGAGATCATAAACATACAGTGACTCTTTAGTAGACAAATAGGAAGTCTACAGAAGTACTCTTAGATGTCTTCCTTTATTTCCTTACAACGTTTTCTTGCCCTATGTGTTCACAATAGAAAAACAAGTTCAACCTGAACATGCCTTCTATCTTGGGGTTTCAGGACTAGGTTGTTTTAGGTTGGATTGCTACACTGCTTCTAGAGTAACAGATACACTTAGTGGAAGCGTAGATCATATTCAACAAAGACTGATGATAGGAATAGTAAAATCCGCATCTCCCAAAAACTAAACAAAGTAATTCACAGCTCTACTGTGTCTACAAGACTTTTGTGGAATGTTGGTTAAAAATTGACAGCCCCTTGAAACACATTTAGGAATCGTTTCTTGACATCTAGGGATTACTGTGATAACTCTTTAAAATTTCATATCTACACTTCGTTCTTTGGATACTTCACAGTGCAATAGACTATTTACATCAGTTTCTTCTGTTTCCTTTTCTGCTTTGCTTTTTTTGTTAAGGCTGAAAAACATAATCACAAATAAATAAATGCAAGTCTGGAGAGGTTCATTGAAATCTCACCCATTTTAGAATTTTAGAAAATTTTAGAAAATGAACTAAATGTGGGTAGACTGGTTAGGCTGATTTCTGAGGATAGGAGCTGGAAGAAAATTCCTAAATTTGATGGAAATATGAATAATATTGAATATTGAGATATGAATAAATATGAAATGTAAATGAATTAATATTTTAAGAATTCAGTCTCCCACTACGTTAAATATTTGTACATTAAAATAACATACTATTTGCACAATATTTCACTCTTTTTCCCTTGTTTTTTTTTTTTCTATAAGGTGTGTATAATTAACATGAGACTGTGTAGCTAAATCTGTAGCACATCCCACAACATGCTACAAAACATTTAGTTATATTCTCAGTCACTTGAGCACAGCTACAGCTTTGCATGGCTTCAGGACAGCATCAATAAAATTTTAAGAAAATCAGCAGTTGATTTTCGTGCAGAAAACTTCTTCTTGGTGTTACAGGTTGTACAAAAAAGAAAGAAAAAACAGCTGTAATATCTTAAGAGAAAACAAAACAGGAAGCTCTCCCAAAACCCAGTAGCCTCCCTCTTCACATGTCCACCTTTGAAAACTGTAATGCACTCCTCAGTCTCTGACCAGGATCTGGATTTTGCAGTGAAGGTAAATCTTCTTTTTTAACTTCACTGTTATGAGTCCCCATAGGAGTTCTGTTAATACATTTTCAGCATTATCAGGAAAAATTTCCCCTAAAAATTAATTTTTCAGAGTTTAGTTGACTGAATTTGACTATACAAAGAAGTAACTGTCTTACAGGTTCTGATGGGTTTGTAGCCTTTGTTGCAGGATACTCAGCCTTGTCTGAACTGCAGCCAACTGCTCCAATACAAAGTAAAGAGTTTGAGCAGATATGGTACCTTCATAGTAAGAAGGATGGCCATCATATGTTCAGATAGTCTTCTGCAACCTCCCTTCTCTCTCTTTTCAAGTCCTTATGTAGATTAATTTCTCACACCTCCAGAGGAACCTCTCTGGTGCAGATTCAGCTCAAGTTAGGAGAAATTTACGAACAGAGTTTGTAGGTTCATCTCTGAAAATGCAAAGAAATACACAATTTATGTTTGTTTGCTGCACATTTACCCATTTTAATCCTGATGTAAATATTATTACAGTTGTTCAACTATATTATCAGATCTATACTTCTATAAGATTTAAAATTGACAAGTGAAAAATATATTTCTTTAAAAATGAAGACTGTAAAGCTGGTACAGTAGTTTCTAATTTTTTTCTTTCAAACTGTCCATGAATGAAAGAGGCTTCAGGAGATAAAATTCAAAATCACATCACCACTTAGCTACCTTTTGAGGGTATCTTCATAAGTATTTCTACTTTTAATTAATGAATAATGGCATTTTGAAATTATGAAGGTAAGTCTCTTTGGCTACATATCTAAAACTGTAATGAAGAAATGCATTATGGGAGGTATTATGAGGTAAATCACAGTAAGTCATTTTGGTCATAGACTGAATGTCCATACAGACATAAAATATCAGACTTACTGGAAACATTTCTTTCCATTGTCATCCTTTTCTTTAAAATATCCTCCATCTGGCATTTCCAAAATAAGATGAAAATTGAAAGCTGTACTGGTAACTGTTACACCAACAAAATTTAGCCAAATATAGTTTCCAGTAGAAAATTAAATTCATACTTTAGATATGCACGTCCATTATGGATCCATTTATCAAAAATAAATATCTTGCAAATCAGCTGAAATTAAACTAGTGCCACACACTTTAAAGCACTGGCTAAAATCCAGAGTGCTAAAATGGCAATGCAGAATTATAAAGACACAGGCATATTCTTTATATGCGCTGGCTGGGATCCAAAATGGTTACAGTAAGTAGGAGAATAAAATGTTACTAACAGGGCCCTCTACTTCTTATGTTAGTCCAGCAACTATTACAGTTCAGCTATAAATATGTGGTAATTATGAAATAAAGACACACAAACCTCCAGGCATAGAGCCTTCCTGATCCTGAGCACTACACCTGGAGACACTAAAGGAGTATTCTGGCAGTCTCAGAAGTGACTAAAACAACTCTGGTTTTGTTCTTCTCTGTGTGGTATGACTCTTAGATTAGCAAGGGCATCTAGGACTTTTCAGGGATAATGTACTGGACTGTACAAAATTTTATTTTATTGTCTGAGTGTGTTAGCTAGTCCTCTGAGGGACATGGGAGATGATGCATGTCAGTGCAAACAGTACCTCTGCCATCAGGATCTGAAAAAAGATTTGTGCCTTTCAGTAGAAGTAGAAGATTTCTTCTTTCAGTACATTTCAGTACCTTTTATGCCTCCTAGCTTTCTCCCTAATGTAACTGAATTGTAGTAGGGACATAGATCTTATGGTTTTTTTTGCAAATTTTATTTTTTAGAAAAATCCCAGATGCAAGGATATGCAAGGGCTGACAGTGCACATTGAAATCAGCATGGGTAACCTCAGCATTTTTTCTAAAGGCAGGAAAGTAAATTCCATGAGGCACGTAACTGAGTAACTCAAAAAACAACAATAATTTCGTAGTCATGAGTTCACTTCTCATATGTATTTGCCATTGAAAATGATTCCTTGAAAGGTTATAATAGATTTGGTCTAGGGAATAAGAATCAACATCCTATGGAAAATGTTGAGAGACTGGAAAAACAAGTTCATATTGATTTACAACAAACAAAACAAAACAGAAAAATCCAGGCATTGTTCATGGGATAGGAATTCTAAAATATTCTATTTTAGGAGATCAGTGTCTTGCTTGCTGCCTGGCTTGAAATCGTCATCAATTCTGTTTTTTCAGTGCAGGACGAAAGAAGAGTAAAATGGAGAGAGAGGAAACGGTAAAGAAAACAGTACAATTTCAAGTTCTGTTGCCTACGAATCCATATAGTTCACCTTCTTGTTCTTCAGCTTTTTTATTTTTTCCCAAACTTGTGCTCAGTTGCTCTATATTGACTTGAAATTTTTGCTTTTCTTTGTAGAAAATGAGATAAATGGACCAGAGTTTTCGAGATCATATGCTAAGAATCTATTTTGATTTTCCAAAGACAAGCTTGTAATATTCCAGTAAAACTGTAATTTTCTTATACCAAATTTAACTTGTTTAAAATAAGAATTTTTTTTTTTAATTAGGAAAATGATCCTCAAATAAACCAGCTTAATCACAGACATTTCAGACAAGTTTTGCAAATAGCTTCTAGCTATTAGATAATTTGAGAACAATTCATTTCCATTATCTGCTTAAAACTCGATCTCTGGAGATTCATAGAGATGCTATGGAAGACGAATGATTGAAAATCACACCAAAAATTTTCTGAGCAATACCAATATTTCAATATTCTTATTTCAAAACGTGTGATTCAATTGTAAACATGTAAGTATTTCATACTGTTTTGGTTTAACTTTGTGGGTGGTTAAGAGTCACAGAGTTATTCATTATTCATTCACTCCCCTTCCCAGAGGACTGGGGGAGAGAATAGAAGGAAGGAAGGAAGGAAGGAAGGAAGGAAGGAAGGAAGGAAGGAAGG
>NW_024962335.1:35733036-35860417 GCF_019238085.1 Lagopus leucura | reverse complement strand
CCCCCCCGCCCCTCCCCCCCCCCCCCCCCCCCCGCCCCCCCCCCCCCGCGGCCCCGACCCTCCCCGGGGGGGAGGGAGGGAGGGAGGGAGGAAAAAAACGTAGAACTCATGGATTGAGATAAAACTATTTACTAAGATTGAGAACAGGAAAAGGAAAATAGTTATGACATACATATATATGCATATATATGTGTATGTATAACAAGCGATGCACAAGCAACTGCTCGTTGTCCGCTGACCAGTGTCTAGCTAGCTCCACAGTGAGTGGAAGAGAGTGAGATGAACTCCCACTCTCTTCAAAACTTCTTCCATTTGATGTCATATGGTATGGAACATGCCCTTGGCAGTTTAAGTCAGCTGTTCCATTCAAGCTCCTTGGGCCCTTCACTGAGAATGGCCTTTGCTTTGCAAAACACTGCTTAGCAGCAACTGTAATCATCAGTGCGTTATGAACATCATTTTTATCCTAGAATCAAAACGTAGGATCATACCAGACAGTCTAAAGAAAACAATTTTGAAACCAAGAAAGATACTAATATAGACAAGGTGAGAAAAGGGTGTTACTGCCCACTAATAAAAAGGAGGGAAGACAGAGTGTGAGTGCAGCCCACACTACCCATTATTGCAGAAGTAGGTGTGGGAGGTGGGTCTTGTGGCAGGACACATCAGTGTTCTTGTCTTTGCTCAGGAGATCGCTCTCCTTCTGACTGACCTGGAGTCTGCAGGATTAAACATGGTCTCTACCTGATGGCGGGCCTACTCCAAGAAGATTGTGGTGACCCAGATGGAGGGCCTGCCCAGAAATGTGGCGGTCCAGGTCTCTGGCTGCAGGCAGTGCCTGAATCTGCTGCTGCCAGGGGAGGATGGGAAGGATGCCACCTGCGTGAGGTGCAAACAGGTGGACGAGCTGCTCAGCCCGATGGTGGATCTTAGGGAGGAGGTAGAGAAATTAAGAACCATTAGAGAGTGTGAGAGGGAGATAGACTGGTGGTGTGACTCCGTGAGAAAGGAGCAGAGATTGCAACCCCCAAACTGTAGTGGACCCTCTCCCTTGCCATGGTGAAACTAAGAGAGCCAACTCGAGAACAGAGGAGGAATGGCAGCAGGTCCCACCTCAGCAATGCAGGTGGCGCCCATCCTGACCTACCACAGTTCCTCAGGTGCCTCTAAGTAATAGGTTTGAAGCCCTGAAGCTGGAGGGTGAGGTGGCTGAGAATGAGGTGGAGGGACAACCTCTAAGCTTTTCTAAGGATCACAGAATCACAGAATCACAGAATTGTAGGGGTTGGAAGGGACCTCCAGAGATCATCGAGTCCAACCCCCCTGCCAAAGCAGGTTCCCTACAGTAGGTTGCACAGGTAGGCATCCATACAGGTCTTGAACATCTCCAGAGAAGGAGACTCCACCACCTCCCTGGGCAGCCTGTTCCAGCGCTCTGTCACCCTCACTGTAAAGAAGTTCTTGCGCATGTTTGTGCGGAACTTCCTATGCTGCAGTTTCCAGCCGTTTCCCCTTGTCCTGTCTCCACTCACCACTGAAAAGAGTCTGGCCTTGCCACTCTGCCCCCCACACCTTAGATATTTATAGACCTGGATCAGGTCCCCTCTCAGTCTTCTTTTCTCGAGGCTGAACAGACCCAGTTCACTCAGTCTTTCCTCATAGGAGAGATACTCCAGGCCCTTCACCATCTTCGTGGCCCTCCGCTAGACTCTTCCCAAGAGATCCCTGTCTTTTCTGTACTGGGCAGCCCAGAACTGGACACACTACTCCAGGTGAGGTCTTACCAGGGCAGAGTAGAGGGGGAGGATCACCTCCTTTGACCTGCTGGCCACGCTCTTTTTAATGCACCCCAGTAAGCCATTGGCCTTTTTGGCCACAAGGGCACACTGCTGGCTCATGGCCAACCTGTCATCCACCAGGACACCCAGGTCCCTTTCCGCAGAGCTCCCCTCCAGCAGGTCATCCCCCAACCTGTACTGGTGCATTGAGGAGAGGCGGTCAACTCCACACTTGAAGACTGCCTCCTCCAGTAAAGAAAGGAGGGTGCTAGTCGTAGGTGACTCACTTCTAAAAGAAACTAGGGCCCAATATGTTGGCCTGACCCCACCTGTAGGGAAGTGTGCTGCCTCCCTAGGGCACGAGTCAGAGATATCTCTCGAAAGCTTCCTGGTCTTACTCACCCATCTGATTACTATCCCTTATTGGTAGTTCAGGTCGGCAGTGATGATGCTGCTGAGAGAAGCCTGAAGGCTATAAAAAATGACTTCAAGGGACTGGGGAGGTTACTTGATGGAGTGGGCATGCAGGTGATTTTCTCTTCTATCCCTTCAGTGGTGGGGAAGGACACAGAGGATCAAAAAAACCCTCCTCATAAATAATTGGCTTAGAGGTTGGTGCAGGCACAAGAATTTTGTTTGTTTGTTTTTCACCATGGGGCAATTTATTCGGCACCTGTCATAACGGCTGCAGATGGAACTCACCTCTCTGCAAGGGATAAAAGGATCCTAGCCCAGGAACTGACAGGACTCACTGACAGGTCTTTAAACCAGGTAAGAAGGGGGAAGGGGACAAAATGAGGGCCACTGGAGTTGAGCAGGTAGTATGAGGCTCAAAACAGAGGGTGGTGAAGATGGAGTTCAAAGGGGTAGAGAGTGACAGGGGGATGCTGCTTCCCTAAAGAGTCTGTACACTAATGCATGCAGTATGGGAAATGAACAGGAAAAGTTGGAGATCTGCGTGCGGTCGCGTGGCCACGATCTCATTGAAGTCACGGAGACGTGGTAGGACAGCTCACATGACTGGAATGTTGTCATATGTGCTTTTTAGGAAAGATTGGCTGGCAAATTTTTGAGATTGGCAGGAAAGATGGAGTTGCTCTTTATGTGAGAGAGCAGCTAGAATGTATTGAACTCCACCTGTGGGAGAGTGGTGTAGCAGTGGAGAGCTTGTGGGTGGACTGGTATGGCTGACACTGTTGTGGGTGTCAGGAGGAGGAGGTTGATGAGGCCTTCCATAAGCAACTGAAAGTAGTGTCACGGTCCCAGGTTCTGGTGCTTATGGGGGATTTCAGTTACCAGGTTTTTTCTGGAGAAGCAACATGGCCAGGCACATGTGGTCTAGATGGTTCCTACAATGAGTTGAAGACAACTTTCTGATGCATGTGGTGGAGGAACCGACGAGGGGAGGGGTGTTGCTGGACCTTATTCTCACTAATAAGGAAGGGCTTGTCAAGGAACTAAAGGTCAGGGGCAGCTTGGGACGTAGTGACCACAAGATGGTGGAGTTCAAGATCTTGAGTGGAAGAAGCAAAGCAAAAAGTAGGATTTTGGAGAGCCAATGTTGATCTCTTCTGGGACCTACTTGGAATGATCCTGTGGGCTAGGGTGTTAGAAGGTAAGGGGGCCACTGAGACCTGGTCGGCATTTAAACAGCTCTAATTCCAAGCTCAGGATCAGTGTCTCCCTGTGAGCAAGAAATCAGGAAAGGGGGCAGAAGACCTGTGTGGATGAGCAAGGAGCTCGTGCACAAATTCAAAGGGAAGAAGAAGGTCCATGAAATGTGGAAAAAGGGTCTGACCACTTAGGAAGAATATAGAAATGTTGTCAGGACATGCAGGGATGCAACGAGGAAGTCTAAAGCCCTCCTGGAATTGAATCTGGCAAAGGTGATAAAGGATAATAAAAAGGGCTTTTTAAAGTACGTTAACAGTAAAAGGAAGACTAGGGAGAATATGGCTCCCCTACTAAGTGAGGGGGGTGTTCTGGTAACGGGGGGATGCTGAAAAGTGGAGATACTGAATGCCTTCTTTGCTTCTGCCTTCAGTGAAAAAGCTCCCCCTCAGGAATCCCAGGCCCTGGAGGTTAGTGAGAGGGTATGGGGAATGGAAGACCTCCCTACAGTCAGGGAAGAGGCAGTCCGAGAGCAGCGAGGCAACACCAATGTTCACAAATCCGTGGGACCTGACGGGATGCATCCACGGGAGCTGAGGGAGCTGGCAGAGGTGATTGCTGAACCGCTATCAGTCATCTTTGAGAGGTCTTGGAGAATGGGGGAGGTTCCTGAAGACTGGAGGATAACCAATGTCATAAAGGTCTTCAAAAAGGGCAAGAAGGAAGATCCAGGTAATTATAGGCCAGTCAGCCTCACCTCTGTCCCTGAAAAAGTGATGGAACAGCTTCTGCTGGATGCCATCTCCAGACAACTGGAAGAAAAGGAGGTTATCAGGAGTAGTCAGCATGGGTTCAACAGGGGGAGGTCATGCTTGACCAACCTGGTAGCCTTCTACAATGTTGTCACTGGGTGGATGGGGAGAGAGCAGTGGCTGTCTTGTTTCATCAAGGCATTTGATACTGTCTCCCACGATATCCTTGTAACAAAGCTGAGGAAATGTGGGATAGATGAGTGGACAATGAGGTGGGTTGAGAACTGGCTGACTGGCAGAGCACAGAGGGTCGTTGTTGGCGGTGCAGTCTGGTTGGAGGCCTGTAACCAGCGGTGTTCCTCAGGGGGCGGTGCTGGGTCCGGTCTTGTTCAACATCTTCATCAATGACCTTGATGAGGGGATAGTGGCCACCCTCAGCAAGTTTGCTGATGATACGAAATTGGGAGGATTGGCTGACACACCTGAAGGCTGTGCTGCCATTTAGCAAGACCTGGATAGGCTGGAGAGCTGGGCAGTAAGAAACCAGAAGAGGTTTAACAAAAGCAAGTATAGAGTCTTGCATCTAGGGAGGAATAATTGCATGCAGCAGTACAGGTTGGGGGATGAGCTGCTGGAGAGGAGCTCTGCAGAGAGGGACCTGGTGTCCTGGTGGACAACAGGTTGACCTGAGACAGCAGTGTGCCCTTGTGGCCAAAAAGGCCAATGGCATTTTGCGTGCATTAAAAAGAGCGTGTCCAGCAGGTCAATAGAGGTGATCCACCCCCTCTACTCTGCCCTGGTAAGGCCTCACCTGGAGTAGTGTGTCCAGTTCTGGGCTCCCCAGGACAAAAAAGACAGAAATCTCTTGGGAAGAGTCTAGCGGAGGGCCACAAAGATGGCAAAGGGCCTGGAGTATCTCCCCTATGAAGAAAGGCTAAGAGAACTGGGTCTGTTTAGCCTTGAGAAAAGAAGATTGAGAGGGGACCTGATCCAGGTCTATAAATATCTAAGGTGTGGGGGGCAGAGTGGCAAGGCCAGACTCTTTTCAGCAGTGTGTGGAGACAGGACAGGGAGAAACAGCCAGAAACTGCATAGAAAGTTCTGCACAAATGTGCGCGTGAACTTCTTTACAGTGAGGGTGATGGAGCACTGGAACAGGCTGCCCAGGGAGGTTGTGGAGTCTCCTTCTCTGGAGATATTCAAGACCCGCTTGGACATCCACTTGTGTGACCTGGTGTAGGGAACCTGCTTTGGCATAATTGCTTAATTTGCTGTACAGCAGGGGAAGAGGCTTAATTTTGTTAGCAAAGAAAGCATGACTGACTGACCGTATTCTGAGTACAGCAATTGTATAACCAAGATGTTATAATTGCAATATAATCAAAAGAGTAAGGCAAAGCTGTATAACCAAGATGTTATAATTGCAATATAATCAAAAGAGTAAGGCAAACAAGGATCACAAAAGAGAATAAGTAGAAGAGCTTACCCTTGGGTTGAGCTCACTAGAAGATATCAAAGAGGAGGATCTCCAGAAGAGATCCTTCCCCTCTGGTGGCCAGCTCTTAAATAGGTCCAGGAGGGGTGGAGCCTGGCTCCACCCCTTCCGGTAGCACAGGTGAATTGCCTTCACCTGTGCTCCTCTGGCTGACTCATGGCTCACCTCAGGTGATCAATCAGAGGTTCAGGCCGTGACTCAGCAGTTCCCATACAAGCAATGCTGTACTCAGCTAAGGAGAGGGAATTAAACTTCAGTGATCATTTCTGAAGATGGAGAAAATTCTGCTGCTATTTACTGTCACTGCTAGGTTCACAGGATATTAATGAAGAGGACAGCCTCTGACAGCTGTGAAAGCATACTGGTCATCTGAACAAAATTTGTACCCATATCACTTATCAGTACAAAGGCAGAAGACTAAGGCCTGAATCTGTAAAAGCAACACTCAGACTCTGTTGCAAAATATGGTTAGAAAAGTCTTAGGCAGTTTTATTCTTTTACAAAATCAGAAATGAACACAAGATACTGGGGGGGGGGGGGGGGTAGGAGGGGGAGAGAAAGAAAAAAAGAAAGAAAAAAATGTAGTTAAGCTTTATTTCCACATAAATAACCATTATGTGACTAAAATAAGTAATCTTCTATCTTTAGGAGAAAGAATAATGTGAGAGAGATTTAACAACACACACAGACAATTGCTTGTAACTTGATGGTTAAAAAAAATAAATGGAGAAAAAAATGAAGAAAAAAAGAGAAGGTTCCTGCATTTCACTGGAAGAAAATGTTAGGAAAGGAGTTCTTAAGAAACTTTCAGTATTCTGATGCAAGAGCAGCTTGTGATACATCCTTGAAGTAGTTTATTAGTGATGTAGAGTGTAGAGAAATATTCCAGCATGCAGAAGACTTCTAGGCCTCATCAGCATGAAAAGAATGGCAATAGTTCAACAGAACTGAAACTCTATGAGGTGCCACAGTTGAGGATGAAGAGGGTATGGCCTCTGCAGTTATTTCACCTTGTACCCTGCTTAAGAGAAAGCACCTGTACATAAACAGAAGGTATAAATTCATTGCAGGCTCTCTTTTCTTTACAGATCCTGCCTCACTGCAGCTCTACACAACATGGCTTCAGATATCCACAGCACATCTCAGTGTAACACTGCCATTCCTCTGCTCACCTTCCTGCAATTTTGTATCACATGTACTCACAGAAACATGCATGTTCAGTTTAGCTTCTAATACTGCACTGAATGAGATTGCTCTTAACCTCCTTTGTCTCTAATTTCCATGCCATGATAACTAACTTGTTCTCCTCTTCACAGCTACTCTTCATGCTACCACTATCACTGCTATTGCTTGTGTATTTTGTCTTTCAGTCTCTGCTGTGCCCTAGACTTCATGCATCTCTGCTTCTTCCCCTGCAAATGTAATTGCAGTTACCTTAGCTGGGGTCTTCATGGGCTATCTCCACTTTCCAAATTGAGCTTCAACCTACCCATGCAGAATCTTCCTTAGTACAGCACCACTGCTGCCAAACTCCTAGCATTAGCTCACCACAAACCTATGTCCCTTGGCAGGAACCTCCATTTATCCTAGTATATGTGATAATTCATGGTGATTTTTTATCCATCTAATGCAACTATGGGAAAAAGCAAATTCCATGATTTTTTGCAAACTTTTCAACTTTATCTTTTTGTCTGCATCAGAGGTAATACACACCCTATAACACAAAATGGGACCTTATATGTCTGCTGAGTTTTTTTTCCCAGTGAGCTATGGAGATGCTGTCCTGCCCTTGCATTGATACTACCTCCATTGTGTCAGCTCAGATGTGATAAATGGTATGTATGAATGCTCTGACACCCTGTTCACACCTCATCCTTGTCTATTATCTTCCTACCTGCACAAAACTGAGGGAAACAATCTTACAGTACTTGTACTCCCTGAATCACCCTAGGATGCAAATCTATGAAATCTCATCAAAAGCATTAGCAGACTTTTTCTGCTCTGACTATAATGACTAAAGAACATGCAGACTGATCATGACATAAACACACAGTGAAATAAGCACTGAGTGTGAAAAAGGAATTTAAGTGTTATGACTTTTTTGGTGTTTATTATCCATGCAGTTAATTTAAAATTTTAATTAATTTGAGAGAATGAAATCTTATTCAACATTTCTCAGAATGAATCTCCTGTACTCAAAACATGAAGCCACATAACATGCATCTTTAAGACACTCACAAAAGGAGGTAAAACTGTAAATGGCAAGATTTTAGACTAAAATGCAAGAGGAAAAGATAGACAATAGGTCCATGCCAACACACATAGCCTCCCCTAGGAAGTACCTTTGCATATCATAAAGAAGAAAACACAACAAAAATACATTTACATAGGCCCAGGACATTTTTACTCTTTAAAAACAGCTTTCAAAAATGCTAAGGAGAAGTTCTTTATTCAGGGATTAAAGTTTTCTGGATATCTTCAAGAGAATAAGAAATTATGCTTTGATTAATTCTAGTCTCAGCTATTTCATGGTTTTGTTTCTTCTTCCTGACTTGGCTTTTACAAATAGATGAAATTAGAGAATGTTGCAAATATCACCCAAGTTCATGTAAATGCACAATCTAAGTAGATGCAAAGCTGAGTAGAACTCTGTGATATGAGTATCAGAAAACAAATTTCAGTCAAACACAAGGATGCTGTGAATTATGATTATTGAAAGGAAAAAAAAAAAAAAACAACAACAAAAAACTATAAAATATATATATATATAGTATCATCATGGTTTTATGATTTTTGGTTACCAGTATTCCACATCATAACATCATGTAGTGCACTGAGAGTTAGAGTTAATGCTCCAGTTCTGAGTAACTGTCCCTAAGGGGAAAGACTACTACATTCCCCAGAGGGCTGTTCGCTGTTCTGTTACCATTTCTGCTCAGAGAAAGATAACACTTTTACAAATTAGGAGATACCCCCTCTTTTCTCTTCTGCTCAGCCGATTACATGCCTCACCTCAGCATTACAGTAAAGCCTTTGGTTTTCATTTTATTTGACTTATTATCTTCAATTCTGATTACACTGTATTATGTTGTATTATCTTGCATTCCAATATCTTATTTAGAAAATCAGTTTGTTTATCCTCAGATTATTGCCACTATTTTGTTTTTGGATCCATCTCTCTACCCTTTTCCTCTTTTTGCCTTTTTCCCTTTCCTGGGGCATGGGTCTATGGGTCCCCCTGCCACACTAGTCATGGAACTGGGCCCAACCAGCTCAGTTGGCTACCCAGGCAGGTTGTATGACAGTGCCAGAAAATACCAGACCCTTCACTATCTTTCCTTAGAGTGTCAAAATTGCCTTTAATAGCATAACCAATATCTACAAAGCTTTCTGTGTAACTCAAGCTGTGATCAATTAACTAAAATTTGAAACTATTCAAGAATCATTTTTACAATTTCTGTAAGTTAGGAGGTATGTGTAAAAGAACAGTTGATGAGATGCTGCCCTCTACTGGAGAACAGGCAAAAGAAAAACTACCCAGCAAGAATCATCTGGTACGAACATTATGAAGTTGTATCAATTCCCTTCATTATAAGTTATTCCAGTCTTATCTGCAAGCTGATATACTCATTTTGGAATTATTTTGATAATAACTTCCTCAAGCTAAGAGTAAATAAGTAAACTCATGCATGATTTCATGCTGCTGTGTGTACCTTCTCTAAAATCTGAATCAATTTGTCAGAAGTTTACCGTTTCTCCTTCCTTCTCCCAAACATCCTCATTATCAATTACCTCATATTTCATCTAAAATGCATCATTTCTATTAAAAAATGTTCTTATTTTCCTTAGACTATCACATTCAAATTTTGCCAAACCAGATTTTACATGGCACAGCGAAGAACTAATGACACTAGGGTACTGATAAGGCAAGAAATTAAGAAATTAGGAAATGAAACTGACATTGAGTCCACTGTTTATATTTATGTTTGGTGTCAGTGGTTTATGGGCTGGTTCGGCCCAGTTCAATGACTAGTGGGGCAGAGGGACCTGCAAATCTGTGCCCAGGAAAGGAATAAGGGAAAAAATAAAGGGAAGAGAAATGGTCCCCAAAAAATAACAGTGGCAATGATCTGTGGAGAAACAAACTAATTTACTAAATAAGATATCGGAATGGATATCAGCAAGATAACACACTATAATACAATATAATTAGAATTGAATCTAATAACTCAAATATAATGAGAGAGAGTGTCTGAGAACCAAAGGCCTTATTCTAATGCTGTGATGAGATAGCACCCACAACAGAGACAAGCCAGACCTTAGGTAACCTACCAAAGCCTTTACCTGTTCCCCCTGAGTGGAAATGATAACACCAAACAGTCTTCTGGGGAATGTAGCAGTTCTCTCCGGACAGATACCCAGAACTGGAGCATAAACTCTTTAACTCTCAGTGCACTACATGGTGTTACGATGTGGAATACCAATAACCAAAAATCATAAAACCTTGACAGTTTGGGGACAGATTTTAAAAGGCTAACAAAAGACGATCTGGCTGCTCAGCTATTGTGCTATATGGGACTTTATTGCCAATAATGGCCATCAGTAGAGTTAATGCAGAGTTCAATGCACACAGCAGAGAGAGTTGTGAAATCTATATCTTGTTAAAAGACAGTGTCACTAATTGTCTTTCTCTATACTCTAAGTACTAAAAGGGGAAAGAAAGAAAACCCTGGCAGTTACAGGTTTGTCAGTCTCAATTTGGTGCCTGACAAAAAATTATGGAGAAAATTATTCTGGAAGTTACTGATATACTCCTGAAGGACATTGTAGTCACTGGTCATGGCCAACATAGATTCACAAGATGAAAGTCCTGCTTAACCAATTCAATCTCCTTTTATTACAGGGTCACCTATCTAGTTGACATCTATTTGATGTCATCTTTTTGGACTTCACCAAAGATTTCAATAGTGTTTTTCACAGTATTTCACCTTTTTCTGGACAGAATGTCCAGCATACAGCTATATAAAAATATAATGCAATGGATGAGCAATTGCCTGATGGGCTGGGCCCAAAGGGTTAGAATAAATGAGACTACATCAAGTTGCCAGCCAGTCACCAGTGGGATTTCCCAGGACTACATTTTAGGGCTAGTTCTCATAAATGACTTGGATGTAGGACTAGAAGGTGTTTTGAGCGAGTTTGCTGATGATGCTAAACTAGGAGGAGCTATTGACTACATAGAGGGCAGAGAGATCTAGATAAATTAGAGAGCTGGGCAATCAATAACCAGCTGAAGATGAGAGATGCTGCAGAGCAACCTCACTAGAAGGGATTTGGAGGTCTTAGTCAACCATATGCTGAACATGCATCAACAGTGCACCCAGGCAGCCAGGAAGGCCAGCCTTAAAACTATTAGAAAGTGCCCAAAGGATGACCAAAGAAGGTGAAGAGTCTGAAGAAGAAAAATGTATGAGAAACAGATGAAGTCCCTTGATTTGTACAGCCTGGAGAAAAATAGACTGAGGGGAGGCCTCATGGCAGCCTACAGCTTTGTCAGGGGGGCAGAGGAGCAGCTGCTGATGTCTTCTTTCTGATTACAGCAGCAGGACCTGATGGGACGATATGAACCTGCATCAGAGGAGGGTTAGGTTTATATTAGGAAAATGTTCTTCATCAAGAGGATGGCCAAGTACTGGAACAGGCACCTAGATGCAGTGGTCTCAACACCAAGACTGACATAGTTCAATCATTTGGGCAATGCTGTCAGACAAAGAGTTTAAATTTTAAGTCCTGTGTTGAGCCAGGAGTTGAACTTGATGGTCCTTTCCATCTCTGGATATTCTATAATCTTCGATCTTATGCAAGAATATTATGACTGCCATGCATATCTGAAATATACCAGGCAATGTTCTGGTGAATTAATGTGTAGTTCGGCTGCCATACAGGCATGTCATGTCCACTCCAGTGGACATAAACCTCAGCATTTCAGCTCTGGCACCACACTCGCTGGACACAGATGGGGAGTATTCTGGTATATATTCATATTTATATGTTGGCTTGTCTCTTTAATTAAGAACAGGCTTATGATGAATGTCTTAGGTATTCTTAGTTCTCCATGCTATTCTTTCTGTCAAGAGAGGAAGACAGACAGGTTTGCTATTTGTGCCGCCTTCTCATTCTCTGTGCAGAAAGCATCTTTCTTCCACCAGAATGTAGTCTGCTGGCTTCGTGAAATGAGAGATTTGAGGGCCCTCACAGCCATAACTTGACTTGTCTTTGGCTTTGTCAATTTTAAATATTGCTACAAAGGAGCAAAAAGACATAATAATCTCTAAGATACCTCTGGCCTAACCCTTCAATGAACCTAGTAGCAGCTTACAATCTCTATCTTATCAACATTCAGGTAAAGGCAAACTTTTCTGCTGTTCGAAAAGCATCAGCAGAGTGAATTTAGAGTACTTGGTCTATCCCTAGCCAACTAGTAGCACATAAGTTCAGAATGGCAAATTACCTTCAAGAGTTTAACATAGAGTAAATACAATAGTCTACATATCCTCCACATCTTTATCTCTACAGGAAAAACAGTAGCAGCACAGAAGATAGGAGAATCATACTTCAGGGCGTGCCGTATTTTGATAGTGCAGACAGATTTTTTAGTTGTTGTTGTTATTTTTTTCTCCAGTTGGACAGAAATAGTTGAAAAATGGGCTACAGCTATTATCTGCTTTGCAAACTTTTCAGTGTTTTAGTTACCACACACTATGACAAGAATGAGACAGTTTTCCAGCAACGCCCTATGCAAGTTTCTGCTTTTCTCCCAAACTTGTTGAAAATAATGAATTTGGGAATTGCTTCACTCATATGGTGTATGCAGAGTGATGAAGAGCTCTAGCTTGAATGCATCACGTATTCCTGTATATGCATACCAGCATGTTAAAGATCTGACACCTGGGGGCCAAATGCAATTTAGTTTCTAGCCAGAAGCAAAATACGGGGTCAATTTTTGCAAGACACTGAATAAATCTATGTGCAGATTCTTTATATACATGGACTGCAATCTGAGTTAACTAAATAAATTAAACCAGGGTTTTTATAAAGTTCGGACATAAATAAATAAATAGTAATAATAATACCATTCCTTGAACGAGGCATACTAGATATGAAAGAAAGTAAACAGTGTTAGAAATATATATGTATAGTTGAATGGAAATATATATCTACTAGCAGTGTTTTTGAATGGAAATATGTATGGTTTTTTTTCATGTTTAGTTAGTATAGTACACACATTTAGTTTATGTATAGACACATACACAACATCCCTCCCTTAAGAATGTTTTAGAAGAGCACTATTAAGATTGTAAGTGAGAGACAGAAAATGTCAGAGAAGAAGTAGTGCCTGAAGAGCTGTAAGAGTTCTGTGTGTATGAAATGTGATAAATTTGGGATCTGAGTGATCTTAGGATCCTGTTTTGTTTTGTTTTTTTTTCTTTTAAAGAGCTCTCACACTAAGTGCCTGGGCAGGTCTGTGCTTATTCACAAACATTTTCGTTACTCACATGGCCTCAGGACACACTTACTCAACGTTTGCCCTGGAAGCAGAAGGCTTAGTTTCCCCATACATTTCCTTTGAAGTAGTGACTGAAAATTATCCGAGTTCTTCAGTTACACAGTGAGGGGAGGTGAGCAAAACTTAAGGGTGTTTATTCATCTGTATTTTGTACTTCTTGTTTGCTTGACAGCTCCTGTAACTTCTGAATGCTTCACAGTTACTCCCAAGAACTTTATTGATAGGGACAAGAAACTCAGAGATATTAAAAAAAATATTGCCCAATGGGAAGGCCCCAATTACTCAGATTTCTTAGCCAGATTAGCATGTTCTGTATCTATTATCCTTTTCTGAGATTCCAAATGTAGGCATGAGCACTCAGAGCTCCTACAAATACAAATTCAGGATGTGAAGCTATCCTCTGTAGCCCAGTGTTGGGAGTGATACAGGCTGTGCCCTGAAGAATTCTGCTGTTGTACAGCACCTCAGACCCCACATTTCTTTGACAGCAGCCTTAGTCTAATGATTGGCAAAGGGAAACAAAGTCTATATGTATACACTTCCATATATAACATATTACATTTGCCCTAAAATTTTCAAGTGAATAAAAAGAAAACTTACTTGTACAGCATTTTAATGACATTCATGTGTGTCAGCTATGTCTAATCTCAGTTCATGATGCTCACGGAGTAGAAGACACCTGTAAAAGTTTAATATTTCTGGAGTGGATACCTTTTGCCAATGAGCTATAGAGATGTATGCTTATAGGGCTCCTGGGTTCCCTTCCAGTTCTGGCAAGGGTGTGTGTTACGGTATGTATATTAACTTCAGTCCCTCTTGTAACCCATCTTGTCCACTTATGGTCTTATACAATTTGCCTTTAGATCTTTTTTAACTGTCTGGCTATACTGAAGTTCATCATTTATCTCAGTCTTTCCTTATCATACCTGTCTCTTTACTCTTTTATATCCTCTGTCACTTCAGACACCTACCCAATTCCTGCCAGATGTATAGCTAGCTCTCCTGTTTATTAATCCATACATTTCTATTGGGACTGAGGAAATTGACGAGTTCATAGTCCTGAACCCTGCATCAGAAACCACTTCTGTGGTTTGAACAAAAAACAGTCAGTATTTTAGAGATCACCTGGATTCAGGTAATGTGATAGAAGGAGGTAGTGATCATAGAATGGCTTATGTTGGAAGGGAAGTTAGGGGCCATCTAGTTCCAATCCTTCTGCCATGAGCAGGGTTACCACTTACTAGACCACGCTGCCCAAAGCACCGTTCAACTTGGCCTTGAACACTTCCAAGGATGGGACATCCACAGCTTCTCTGGGCAGGAACACATAAGGAGAAGATACAAAATTTTATCACTTCAGTTCAGAGAGATGGAGAAGATTATCATTATGCACAAAACAGTAAAGCCTTAACATCTTTGAAAATTTGACCAGTTGCACCATGGATCTTTCTGAAGAGTCTACATATTTACCAAAGGCAAATGTGTGAGTTAGGAACTTCAAAATGCCAAACTCCTGTATTTAACAAAGAATGTGCTTGCATTCTCTATTGTTTTGCTTTACAGATTTGAGGTTCAAACCTCTGACAAACTCTCACTAGTCTAGAATATATTTCTATTCTACGCTGTGTAGAAATTTCCAGTAAAGGTCACTATTAGCTTCTAATCAAGATAAACACACTGTCATTATAAAGTACAGGTACAGACACAACTCAAAAGACATATTTATCTTCTTAATCAGTATATCTCATGGAGTGAGAATTTTGTTCTTCTTTCCCTCCATAGGGAAAAGTTAAATCTAATTATCTTCAAATAAAAAAATGGTTTTATTTAGTTCTTGAGTCATAACTCTCCTCTTTTATTACACATGCAATATATTTATACCTGTATATTCTAGGGTTAAATTACACTCATGTAGTGCCTTCAATTAATATCCGTTTCAGGCTTAAAAATAGCACCTATGTCAAGATTTATCTATAATAAAGATCATATAATTTTGAAATTGGGAAAAAACGTGCAGGTATCTTAATCCTCCTGCCTGATCCTCTACTCATTTACGCTTACATAAAACAATGGCGTTCCCTGAAATCAAAGGAGTGGTACCAGAAAAAGACCAAGATCCAGTCCTGTTATTTGAGCTATTTGTTATTTCAGCAAGGATAGAATTGATCAAATGAGGAAGCCAAGCACTACAGTTCTACTTCAGTGTTCTGTCTTCTTCCCTTTTTTCCCTGTTGTCCTTCAAGTTAATTCTTAAAGATCTGACCTACAAAATGGAGCGTCATAACATATCAGTGCAAAACTGGAGTGTTGACCAAAGACATCAGCACAGTCAGCATCTACACACTATGGTAAACCACTGGAAATATGGTAAAAGTGCCACTGGAAATAATTCCCTCTCTCTTTCAGTTTTGGAAACCAATTGTGCTACAGTGAAGTTCTGTTTTCAGACAAGATCCAGAATCCTTTTTCTAAAAGGAAAGCCAACATACAGGTTTCTCTCCAAACCTACAATTCTTAAACAAGATTCTTTGTTTCCAGGTGTGGCTTTTCTGGCAACAGTAACAGCTGTTCACTTGGGCAGTTTCCTTCCAAAAGCTGTTTTAAAGTCCCTTGTACATAACAGCAGGTATGTACAGAACCTCATTCAGGGTTATATTTCCAGACCTTAAATTCTGTTCTTTGGACAAACTGGGATAGCATTCTTCATTTACTCAGACCTGGAAGCCAACATAAACAAGTTCTGCTCTATATAGGGCTGCTCTGTAAGTAATGTCTGTTATTTTAATATGTTGACCCACAATGTCAGATGTGCATGTTGGTGGTACGACAGTAGAGGTTGAACCTTCCTGACAATATTCCATTGAATTTTGTTAGTATACCAGTGATGGCAGCACAGGGACAGTATGACAGAAATGGTGTCTGACATGGAAGTGTGTATGAAGCAAAGGGGTGTCACTGAATTCCTCCATGTGAAAAAATGGCACTTAGTGACATTCAGCAACACTTGCTGAACATTTATGGAGACCAACCATGGATTTTAGCACAGTGAAGTGATGGGTGATGTGTTTCAGCAGCAGCAATAGCAACAATGTGCCACCTTTGCAGGTGCAGATTTTTACAAGTGTGGCAAAAGATTTGCTCATCACTGGCAAAAATGCGTAGCTAATAGTGGTGATTATGTTGGAAAACTGCACTTTATAGCTGAGAATTTGCTCTATCAAATAGTGTTACTGTGCACTTCATATCTGTTATAGTTTCCATGGAAATAAATAGGATGCCTTACTTTTGGAGCAATCTACATACACACACACATGTAAGTACACATATATATATGTATCTATACATATATACACACACCTCTGTATCCCTAACACATACTTTGCCTATTTTTACAGTAAAAATAGGGGGGGGGGGGGGAGAGCCATGCCACAAGAAAGGCCACATGAAGGGCCACATGGCCATAGAGTCATGCCACGAGAAAGGGGGAAGGGAAAAATGGAAAGAATTAGGAGATAGGAGATGGGCCTAAAAACAAAACAGAGGCAACAATCTGAGGAGGAAAGTTAATCTACTAAATATTATATTGGAATGCATGATAACACAATGATAATACAATATAATTCAAATTGAGGCAAATTAATAAAATAAAATGAGTGTCCAAAACCAAAAACCTTACTCTGAATTGAAGGCAAAATGGCTGGGGAGCACATCCACACACTGCCAGGCAATAAGATCTGATGACTTGCATTTTTTATCTTTCCCTCTGGACGCAAAGTCCTCTGCAGTATGTAGTTCTTCTTTTCAGAGAACCAGGTACTCAGAAAATCAGCAGTCCATGGAAGTGGGGCATTAACTCTTTAACTCCCAGTGCCTTACATGATGGTATGGTGTGGAATACAATTTAAAAAAAATCATAAAACCATGACATCTGTAAAGTTTCTGACAACAAAAAGGTCATAGTTCATTGTTACTATCCTGGCAGAGATCTCACTGAGGAGTTTTTACTCAAAAAACCCATTTTATAACATGGCCTTTAATAGGTAAGTAGTCTCATATATGCCGGGAATCGGTATCAAAATAATCAATTATATCATCATTCTTAGGTTTGTCAGAAGTCTTCAGAATTTACAGATTGAAGAGCTTCAGAAATCTGACAAGGGTCCCAGAGTGCTTTATCCTGCTTGTATGGGAACTGCTGAGTCACGGCCTGAACCTCTGATTAATCACCTGAGGTGAGCCTTGAGTCAGCCAGAGGAGCACAGGTGAAGGCAATTCACCTGTGCTGCCGGAAGTGCTCCTGGACCTATTTAAGAGCTGGCTACCAGAGGGGAAGGATCTCTTCTGGAGATCTCCTCTTCTGGTATCTTCTGGTGAGCCCAACCCAAGGGTAAGCTCTTCCACTTATTCTCTCTTGTGATCCTTGTTTGCTTTACCTTACTCTCTTGATTATATTGCAATTATAACATCTTGATATCTATTGATTATACTCAATTATATTGTGATTATAACATCTTGGTTATACGCTTGGCGAGCCAGGCAGGCTGAATATACTGAAATTAGCATCATGTCTTTCCTATGGAATTTATATAAATGGGTCAAGGGGAAGAACAATATCCATCTAGAGAAAATGATTCCAGGGCAGATCCCAGGATTTGAGGGATCTCCCTATTATGAGTTAGCTGCCATCATTGAAAAATGGGGTCCCTTACGCGTTATGGGCAATCTCTCCCCATATCGCATGGCAGATTATTTTCAAGGACTTGGCAAGGATGTCCTCACTACCAAAGACAATTGGCTGCCTCCATGGTGGCATGGCCATTATTAACTGCCTTAAATCATGCAGACTTAAGAAATAATACTTTAGAAACTGAAAATCAGCTTTTGAAAGACCGCATTGAAAAGCTGGAGCACGAACTTGGCGTTTTAACGGGGAAGAAGCCAATTCTACATCTTCCTGTAAGCCAAATTCGTAATATTTCAATAAATGATGACCAGACTCCTGAATCAACAGACTTCGTTGATCAGGAGAACAAGAAATCCAAATCGGATCTTGAATGTCCAATTCTAACTGATCCACTGGAAGTCCGTCCTGTTGTAACCCAAAAAACAAAAAAAAATACAGGACAGACTGGCAGGGGTGCTGCCTGATCAATGGCCCCCTGCCCAGACTCATTTACATGTTACAGCTCGGCCATACACGCCAACAGAATTAATGGACTTAGTACAACGATTTCAGCAGAAGCCTAGAGAAAGTGTGCTGGCTTGGTTATTGAGATTGTGGGATTCTGGGGCAGAAAGTGTCTTGGTGAATGGCCCAGAAATAGCTAAGTTGGCCACCATGACCGTCCATCCTGCTCTCAGGCAGAGGTTATACGTAGGCAATCAATATCGTGATGAAAACCATTCCATACTAGAATGGTTAATGGCGGCCTGCCGTATGGTATGGCCGAATAAATCAGACATACCGTTACATACAGGTATGTGGTCCTCCATGGAGGACCTTCAAAACTATATCCGTGAACTGGGTGTAAGAGAGGCCATCTATGAAGATACATTTGATGGCCCTGATATGGTTAAATTTTCAGCAGGGATGAGAGATTTAATTCTACAGCAAGCTCCCTCCCATCTGTACCGCACCCTAGTTTCCATATTAAATCCCCTTGTAGCATCAGAAGCCGTAGTCCAGCAGGCTGCCCAGTTAGTTGCCGACTTGGGAGAAACAGAACACCTGCGGACTAGGCGCAATATTCGGTTTTTGGAGGAAGCAGAGGTCCTGCCGGTAAATAAAACCAAAATGCCGGGTACTCGAGCTCCTCCATCGGGACCCATAAGGGTATCCCGAAAACAAATGTATAATGATTTAATTCGGGCTGGGGTCCAATTTGCTAAGATCGACCGCCAGCCCAACCACGTCCTTCTCCAGCTCTGGAGACAACTAAAGGACAATCAAAAATTCCAGAGCTACCCTAAGAAATCAAGGGTAAGAGCTATAGAGAGGGTTCCAACAACAACATGGAACCTAGAAGATTTTATTATTCCAAACAGGAAAAAGAAGCCACCTCAGGTGTCTCGGGCCACAATGCCTGAGCCGTCAGAAGCAAAAGAACTGGCCCTAGCACAATTCATGCAGTGACAAAGGACGTTAGTCCCCGTAGGGCCTCCAGACGGGACCGGAGGCCCTATGTAGAATTAATGATTTATTGGTCCCGAAAAAATATTCAGAGAGTTATGGCACTAGTAGACACAGGAGCAGAAACATCAATTATCTATGGAGATCCGGGAAAATTTGATGGCGACAGAGTGATGATTGGTGGTTTTGGGGGACAGACTATTCCTGTCACCCAAACATGGTTAAAATTGGGGGTTGGGCGTCTCCCACCCCGGGAGTACAAGGTGTCTATTGCCCCAGTCCAAGAATACATCCTGGGCATAGACATTCTATGGGGTCTGGCTCTCCAAACAACTGTGGGAGAGTTCAGACTTCGACAAAGATGTATCAGTATCCGGGCAGTGCAGGCAATATTAAGAGGCCATGCGAAACATGAGCCTGTTTGCCTGCCGAAACCGTGCTGGATTACTAATGTTAGACAGTATAGACTCCCGGGTGGGCAAGATGAAATATCGAGAACGGTGCAGGAATTAGAAAAAGTGGGCATTATAAGACCTGCACACAGCCCATATAACTCCCCCATATGGCCGGTGCGAAAGTCGGATGGCACATGGAGGATGACAGTAGATTACAGAGAATTAAATAAGGTCACGCCGCCTATTCATGCGGCTGTACCCAATATTGCCTCCCTAATGGACACATTGAGTAGGGAGATAAAAACCTATCATTGTGTTCTAGATCTAGCAAATGCATTCTTCAGTATCCCAATTGCTGAGGAATCGCAAGATCAGTTTGCGTTTATGTGAGGAGGCAGGCAGTGGACCTTTCAGGTCCTGCCACAGGGGTACGTGCATTCACCAACGTATTGTCACAATCTAGTGGTGCGTGACCTGGCTGACTGGAGAAAACCTGATTATGTTAACTTATATCATTATATTGATGATCTCCTGTTGACATCCGACTCACTGGAGGCAGTAGGACAGGCAGCAGATTCATTAACTGCCTATTTACAACAAAGGGGATGGGCTATAAATCCCCAAAAGGTGCAAGGTCCAGGCCTGTCCGTAAAATTCCTGGAGGTGGTTTGGTCAGGAAACACCAAAGTGCTACCCAGTGCTGTTATAGATAAGGTTCAGGCGTTCCCAGTCCCGAAAACATCAAAGCAGCTGCAAGAGTTTCTAGGTATACTGGGTTATTGGCGTTCCTTTATACCTCACCTAGCGCAGCTGCTAAGGCCACTATACAGACTCACAAAAAAGGGGCAGCTATGGGACTGGGGGAAAACCGAACAGGATGCTTTCCAACAAGCAAAACTGGCAGTTAAACAAGCTCAGGCATTGGGTATATTCGATCCTACCCTCCCAGCCGAGTTGGACGTTCATGTTACTCAAGACGGCTTCGGTTGGGGCCTGTGGCAACGCCAGAGTTCTGTTCGGACCCCCATTGGTTTCTGGTCTCAGGTTTGGCACGGAGCAGAAGAAAGATACAGTATGATTGAAAAACAGTTATTGGCTGCCTATTCGGCATTACAGGCAGTAGAGCCAATAACTCAAACAGCTGCAGTTATAGTCAAGACCACTCTGCCGATTCAGGGGTGGGTGAAAGATCTGACCCACCTTCCTAAGACAGGGGTGGCCCAAGCACAAACAGTGGCACGATGGGTCGCCTATCTCAGCCAAAGGAGCAGTCTGTCTTCATCCCCCTTGA
The DNA here is from genome assembly GCF_019238085.1 of Lagopus leucura. NCBI lineage: Eukaryota > Metazoa > Chordata > Aves > Galliformes > Phasianidae > Lagopus > Lagopus leucura. The sequence goes on along the minus strand of NW_024962335.1, from coordinate 35,839,398 downwards.
AAGAAGAACTCCAGAAGATCCTAGGCCCAGTTACGTATCACAGTGATGCACCAAAAGAAATACTGGTCGCTCCACCAGAGAAGAGTCCCGTTCAGGAGGGAAAATATCCTATCCCTGAAGATGCCTGGTACACAGATGGGTCCAGCAAGGGCAACCCGAGCAAGTGGAGAGCAATAGCATACCATCCTTCCACCGAGACAATCTGGTTCGATGAGGGGGATGGTCAGAGCAGCCAATGGGCAGAACTGTGATCCGTGTGGATGGTTATAACCAAGGAACCCGGTGATGGTATCCTGAACATCTGCACAGATAGCTGGGCTGTGTACCGGGGGCTCACTCTTTGGATTGCACAGTGGGCCACCCAGGAATGGACTATCCACGCCCGACCGATCTGGGGCAAAGACATGTGGTTAGATATATGGAATACGGTCAAACACAGGACTGTACGTGTCTACCATGTTTCTGGTCATCAGCCCCTACAGTCACTGGGAAACGATGAAGCCGACACATTGGCCTGAGTTCGATGGATTGAGAATTCACCATCTGAGAACATCGCCCACTGGTTACATCAGAAGCTACGGCATGCTGGATAAAAGACAATGTGGGCAGCTGCTAAAGCATGGGGACTGCCCATACAACTATCTGATATCGTCCAGGCATGCCAGGATTGCGACGCTTGCTCCAAGATGAGACCGAGATCGTTGCCCGAAACAACAGCCCATCTTGCTAGGGGGCACAATCCTCTCCAGCGATGGCAGGTCGATTACATCGGGCCCCTTCCTCGTTCCGAAGGGGCAAGATATGCCCTGACCTGTGTCGACACTGCAAGTGGGCTACTGCAGGCCTATCCAGTACCGAAAGCAAACCAGGCATATACCATCAAGGCACTCACTAAACTGATGTCTGCCTACGGGACACCTCAAGTCATCGAGAGCGACCAAGGGACTCATTTTACTGGTGCAACGATACAGCGCTGGGCAGAAGAAAATAACATCGAATGGCGATTCCACCTGCCATATAATCCAACGGGGGCAGGCCTCATCGAACGTTATAATGGTATTCTTAAGGCTGCCCTGAAGACAGACTCCCAGTCCTTGCAAGGGTGGACAAAAAGACTGTATGAAACCCTGCAGGACCTGAATGAAAGACCTCGAGATGGCAGACCCAGTGCCCTGAGAATGTTGCAGACGACATGGGCCACCCCGCTTAGGATCCAAATTACGGGCACTGATCATCAGGTAAGACCCCAGATTGGTAATGAAAATAATCTTCTGCTCCCTGCCCCTGAAAACTTAGAGCCAGGTACCCATAAAATAAAATGGCCCTGGAAGGTGCAGGTAGGACCCAAGTGGTGTGGCCTACTTGCACCTTGGGGGAGACTATTGGAGGTGGGAGGCTCAGTAGTCCCTCCAGTAATAGGTACATGGCCTACTGATATTGTGGTCAACACTCCGATCTTTATTGCTAAAGGGACCCCCATCCTGTCCCTATGGCAGATCAGGACACCTCCTTTGGTGCCTGATATCGTTATGCAGCCGCAGATATCCGGCCAAAAGGTGTGGTACAGGCGGCCAGGACGTGCCCCAGTACAAGCGGAAGTGTTGACCCAAGACAGAAATACGGCCTGTATCTTGCCCTGGAGAGCAGACCTTCCCCTCCTGGTACCTGTAAAACATCTGTATTACTCCCTGTGAGTCTGTGAGCCTTCAGGACCACCAGAAGGAACAAAATGCCATCAAACGTTCCAGTGTTGCTGTCAGATCACGTACAACACCCGGTGATGGTCTGCATGGGACTGACGGAACATAGAATGGACTTGCACCTCAGGACCTCATGAGTCCAGTCACATCATTGAGCACTGGCCCATAGAAGAATATAGACATCCACTAATCATCACTTGTCTTGAACTGTACCAACATACGTCGCGATAAAATTGTGTAAGCGTCGCGATATACCGGATCTCTGTATTAGGGAAAGCTTACCCTTTTGTTAACCTGATCATTGGTTCACGCCGTGAAGGTGTGGAGTGTATGGGAACTGCTGAGTCACGGCCTGAACCTCTGATTAATCACCTGAGGTGAGCCTTGAGTCAGCCAGAGGAGCACAGGTGAAGGCAATTCACCTGTGCTGCAGGAAGCACAGCTCCTGGACCTATTTAAGAGCTGGCTACCAGAGGGGAAGGATCTCTTCTGGAGATCCCCTTTTCTGGTATCTTCTGGTGAGCTCAACCCAAGGATAAGCTCTTCCACCTATTCTCTCTTGTGATCCTTGTTTGCTTTACCTTACTCTCTTGATTATATTGCAATTATAACATCTTGATATCTATTGATTATACTCAATTATATTGTGATTATAACATCTTGGTTATACACTGCTTATTGACAGAAACAACTTTGATTCATTGGCTATGCATGCCAGATGAACACAAATTTGCTATGAAAGCTAGAAATTCATCTGACGGATAGGCTTCACATACAGTAGAGCTAATAGTGTAGATGCAATTAGTGTTCCTGAAGGTAGAAACTGAACTTGAATTTCAGAATCACAGAGTCACAGAATGGCCAGGGGTGGAAGGGACCTCAAGGATCATGAATCTCCAACCCCCCTGCCACATGCAGGGCCACCAACCTCCCATTCAATACTAGACCAGGCTGCCTAGGGCCCCATCCAATCTGGGTGAACATCTTGAATACCTTCAGAGATGGATAGGGCATCCACAATGTCTCTGGGCAACCCCAGCACCTCACCACTCTCATAGTAAAGAACTTGCCCCTGACATCCAACCTAAACCTTCCCTCCCTCAACTTAAAACCAGTTCCCCTTGTCCTGCCATTATCTACCCTTTCCTGTTTGTAGGCTCCGTTTAGGTACTGAAAGGCTGCAATGAGGTCACCCCAAAGCCTTCTTTTCTCCAGGCTGAACAAGCCCAGCTCCCTCAGCCTGTCTTCACAGAGGAGGTGCTCCAGTCCCCTGATCATTTTCGTGCCTCCCCTCTGGACCCTCTCCAACAGCTCTCTGTCTTTCTTGTTCTGGGGGCTCCAGACCTGGACACAGTACTCCAGAGGGGGCCTCACAAGAGCAGAGTAGAGGGGGACAATCACCTCCTTGTCTCTGTTGGCCACCCCTCTTCTGATGGAGCAACAGTCCCAAATGGACCGCTGGGGGATGCCACTTGTTACCAGCCTCCACCTGGACATAGAGCCATTGCTAACCACCCTCTGTCTTCTGCCTTTTAATCAATTTCTTATCCATCAAGTGGTCCATCCATCAGATCCACATCCCTCCAATTTGGAGATAAGGATGTGGTGGGGGACCGTGTCAAAGGCCTTGCTGAAGTCCAGGTATATGACATAGGTCACATTTCCCTTGTCCGCTAAGCTATTACTCCATCATAGAAGGCCACCAGATTGGTTAAGCATGACCTTCCCCTGGTGAAGTTGTGCTGGCTGTCTCGGATCACATGCTCATTCCTCACGTGATCAAGCATGTTGTCCAGGAGGATCTGTTCCATAATCTTCCCAGGCACAGAGGTGAGATTCACCAGCCTGTAGTTCCCCGGGTCCTCCTTGCTCCCTTTCTTATAAACAGGAGTGACATGACCCTTCCTCCAGTCATCCGGGACCCCACCTGACAGCCACGACTTTTCAAATATGATGGAGAGCAGCTCAGCAACCACCTCAGCCACCTCCTTCAGAACCCTGGGACACATGCCATCCAGCCCCATAGACTTGTATACGTTCAGTCTCATGAGGCAGTCTTGGACTTGCTCTGCCCTTACAGTGGGGGGGATTTACCGCCCTGGTCCCCACCTAGAGGTTTAGGGATGGAGGGCTCAGGGATGTGAGAAATACTGGAATCCTGGCCACCAGTGAAGACCCAGGCAAAGAACTCATTCAGTACCTCAGCCTTCTCTTCATCCATTGAAGCCAGTTCTCCTTTTACATTTACCAAAGGAGGTATACTCACTTTGGCCTGTCTCTTCTGGCCAATTTACCTGTAGAAAGTCTTCCTATTGTTTTTCACATCCCTCACCAACTTCAGTTCCACCTGCGCCTTGGCTTTCCTGATCCCATCTCTGCAAGTCTGGAAATCTCTTGTATCCTTATCTAACTACATATACACTACCTTTGCAAATGTTTTGTCCAATGTCACTTAGGGTCTTCAACTACAAAGTGATGAATTTAGTATAATTCCTTCTAAATCTAAAGAGACTTAAAACCTTGTCTCTGAAAATTAGTTTGCTGATAACTAACCAGGGAAAGAGCATGAAGTAAAGAACATTATTCATCTCACTCTCTGAACAACTGCAAAGAATAATTCAAGAATCATTGCCTTGAAAATAACTTCACTGCATCACATTCCATTAATTATGAGGGGTATTGTCTGGCCCATTCTGCACCAACATCTATCTATTTGTATTTTCTGCTAAGGCAATTGCTTTACCTTATCAAATAACAACAGGAAAAATGTCCACAACTGATTCAAAATAACAACAGGAAAACCTGGAATGCTGTATTCTGCTGTTCATCAGTGTAGTTTATTATCTAACAGGCTACAAATACTTGACCTATCACAAATGTCAGCACAGAATCAAAATAATGCACTAACTTTCCAGTGTGCATAAGGGGATTACATGCTTAAATTTGTATGTCTTTATCTGTACCTAGAAAATAAACCTTAATTTACATACCAAGGGCTGCTGCAGTGAAATTTGTAGAAATCAGGAATGAAACAATTTTGTCTTTGCAAATACAGACAGACAGGAAAAATCTCTGGGACGCTATGAAAACTGATTCTAGCCCAGTGCTCCTTTACATGAGTGCTGAAATTGACAACATGAAAGAACTAAAAAACACACAAGTGGAAGTCTGGTTTCACTACCTGAGTAGAACAAATTCGAAGACAGTTTTAGCGTGATTGTGGTCTGAACCCTGTGTGAATGGAGTTGATTCTTTTACAAGTATTTGTAAATGCATGTTTACACTTCGCAGGCAGCTGAGGGGTTTTGTCACGAGTTTGACATTCCTGAGTGGAGCTTTAGCAGGAACTTGCTCAGATTTCTTAACTTTTCTCCAGTTTGAGACTTAGTAGTTCTGTCTTGTCTGAATTTATGCTTTACTAAAGGAGAAGGTTTTGTTTTTCAAAAACTAGATTTGTCAATGGGAACAACAGTTTAAGCCTCCTAGAGATATTCTAAATGGTTCTCTAGAAAGCACTCATTAGAAGGGGCTGTGTTCTTTATTTGTACCATGATAATCAAAGCAGAGAATTTCTACATTTAACCTGAAAATGTCCCCACTACTCCTCTTGCCCTTCACAGCAGTTTCACAGTGTCATCTGTACACAACTTCATCTCCTAGAAGCACTGAAATAGCACACTTTTTTTTCTTTATTTTTGGGTGGGGAGGAGGGAGGGAGAGAGTGGAATAGGAGGAGATGGGGTTAGAGGGGCACTGGGGGAGTAATGGTGGTTGTGCAAACATCTTCCCATCTACCAAAGCAGATGGGCTGCTCCACTGTGCAGTTCAAATGCTAGTCTCCTTCTCATTGCTCAATCTAACCATAAATTCCCTACCAGTGAGTGCATTCATTATCTTAATCTGCAACATATGTGGGAGGGCAGATTCTACTCTCTGTAGCCACTACACCTTTGCTCAGGCCTCATTTGGAAGGCTGTCAGTCATAGTCTGCCCTGATCCTTTCTTAATTGTATATTTCCATCTGTTGTGCTTTTATAATTTTTTTTTGTTATCAATATTCCGCATCATAACATCATGTAGAGCACTGGGAGTTAAAGAGTTAATGCTCCAGTTCTGTGGATTGTCAATTGTTCTGGGTACCTGGTTCTCAGAAAAGAAGGACAACTACATCTCCCAGACAATATTCACTGTTCTGTTTCCATTTTCCATTTAGAGGGAAAGATAAAACTGCTTGCAAGTCAGAAGCCTGTCCCTCTTCTTTCACTGCTCATCACTGCGGTGTGTGCTCCCTAGCCATCTCACCTTCAGCATTAGAATTAGTCCTTCAGTTTTGGACATTCTCTCTCTCATTTTGTTTTATTATCTTCAATTCCAATTGTATTGTATTATATTGTGTTATCTTGCTTTCCACTACCATATTTAGTAAGTCAGTTTTCTCCCTTGGCATATTGTTGATGTTTTGTTTTCAGGCCCATCTTCCTACCTTTCACCTTTTTCCCCTTCCTCCTCTCAACAGGATGTGGGTCCATGTGTCCCCCCATCCCCCTCCCATTAGTCATGGAAGCAGGCCAAACCAGCCCATAAATCACTGACACTGTCTGCCTTCAACAAGAGTAGAAACATTTTTGGATTTGGTTAGAGATCTATCTCATTGCCTGAACAAGCTCTGGTGGTTTCACATATTCACTATGAAATGCACCAGATGGCACAAAACCTGAAATCTCATTGCTTCCTGAGGGTTTGCTTAAACACTGCCTGAACAAGAACCATAGGCCTTCCAAGGAGAACAGGAGTGGGGAGAACAGGAGTTCAATATTGAAAGGGATTAGCGTGACAACAGGCTTTCAGAGTTATGATTCCCCTGGACTGACATGAAAGTACTTTGTTAAGTGCAGTTTGGATTAAGTGGTATTATGAATTACCAAACAGACGTAAGTCAGAGGCTGTCCCAGTATTCCTTTTAAACTGCCTATAATAGGTGAGGCTGCTATTCAGTAAATATCTGACCTAGCTGGATAATCATATAGGCTCCCCACTAATCAAGTGATACATGACATCCCTTGCTCGCTTTCATTTACATAATGCTATACCCCAATCATTCTTTAGAAGAAAATGAGGGGGCATGAAGGTATTTCCATGAGGGATGATTTAAGAATTTGACTTCAGGAAAGAGTATTAGTTCACGAGCCCCCAGCCTGTGATGATCAGCATGCTTTTACCTTTTAAAAACAGAAGTAAAGACAGCCCCATATCTGGCTCTTCCCCCACCGTGTGTACTTCCTGTTGTGCACTGCAGGGTGATGTAATATTCTGACCTATTTATTAGAAATTACTATTAGCATTTATTAGAAAAACTCTACTTTTCTCAAGGATGTGGCATCCACTCTGGGAGAAAGAGCACGTACCTGCAACCACTAGGAGATCTAGTGTGTAGTGACTGCTCTGCTGACCCACAGTTCAATATTAGCATCCTCAACCTCGTGTTTCACTATGGCAGAGGATTGCTGGGTGATTAAGGAAGCATATGCTTTCCTAGAGAGTGTATCAGTGATACTAACATCTCTAGTCTTGCTTTTATTTCAGACTATCAAGAAGGAAACCTGTTCTTTCACTGGGTGCCCCCAGACTCACAAGTGCATACAAGGAGTGCATATCCTGGGCCTAGGCAATATGCATGCACACACACTGTACACATCATGTCCAGTATCTGCAAGCAACATACTGAAATGATCACTGACAATGTTGTTTAGTCAAAAGAGAAAGGCTCAGATACACCCTCTTTGCCTTTTTCTGCTTACTGTGTGCAGCAAGTCCCGATTTGCAAAAGCATGAAGGAAAGAGCTATGCCCTTCCAAAAACATTAAAAAAATATATCCTACTCAAAAATCTGTAAAATAGCTTTTCAAAACAACTGTGACTCATTCAGGTGTTCGATGCTTAAATATGAAAGTGGTTGATAAAATGAAATCAATTAACATTTCATAATACTGTTTTTTTTCTTCAGTATTGTTCCATACAAGTCCCTGAATCACATACTTTTTCTTTTCTCTGTATTCCAACTTAGCAAAGTATTTACTGTTTGATGTCAAGTGGACTAAATCTCCTTTGTTCCAATGTGCTAATTTAGAAGAACCGTAAGCATCATGCCAGAATCATGCCACAGTATTGTAGGGGTTGGAAAGGGCTGGAATTGTTGGGGTTGGAAGGAAGGTTGGAGATCAGCTAAGTCCAACCCCTCTGTCAAAGCAGATTCCCTAGGATAGGTTACACAGGAAAGTATCCAGGCAGGTTTTGAAGATTTCTAGAGAAGGAAATTCCTTTACCACCCCAGGAAAATGTTTCCAGAGCTTTGTAACTCTCAAACCAAATAAGTTTTTCCTCGTATTTGTATGAAATTACTTGTGTTTCAGTTTGTGTCTGTTGCCCATTGTCCTGTTGCTAGACAGCCAAAAAAATCCTGACTCCATCCTTTTGACACCTGCTTTTTATATATTTATAAGCATCTTCTCTTCTCCAGGCTGGTTAAGTCCCAGGTCTCACAGCTTTTCCTCATCCAGGAGATGCTCCAGGTCTTTAATCATCTTTGTCACCCTCTGCTGGACATTATCTAGTTGTTCCCTGTCTATCTTGAACTGAAGAGCTCAGAACTGGAAACAATGTTCCCAATGTGGCCTCACCAGGGCAGAGTAGAGGGGGAAGAGAACTTCTCTCAATTATCTTGCAATGCTCTTTTCAATGCACTTCCAGATACTATTGGCCTTCTTAACCACAAGGGCACACTTCTGGCTCATGGCCAACCTGCTGTCTACCAAGACATCCAGGCCCTTCCCTGCAGAGGTCCTTTCCAGCAAGTCAGATCCCAGCCTGTATTAACACATGCAGTTATTCCTCACCAGGTGTAGTACACTACACTTGCTCTTGTTGAAGCTCATAAGGTTCCCCTCCACATATCTCTCCATCCCGTCCAGATATCATAGAGAGGCAGCACAACCTTCTGCTGTGTCAGTCACTCCTCCCAGTTTTGTATCATCACCAAACCTGCAATGAGTGCACGCTACCCATTCTTCCAGGTTATTAATGAAGACATAAAAGAAGACTGAACCAGTACTGATCCTTGGGGATCTATTCCAGATACAGATCTACTAGACTCTTCTCCACTGACCATAACCCTTTGAGTTCTACCAGTCAACCAGTTCTCAGCACATCTCAGTGTCCACTCATCTATCCCTCCCTAAGCTTAACTACAAGGATGTTATGGGAGACCGTGTCAAAAGCCTTGCTGAAGTTGAGATAAACAACACCCACTACAATCCCCTGCCCAGCCAGCGATGACATCAAAGACAGCTACCAGGTTGGTAAAGCATGACTTTCCTTTGCTGAATCCACGTTGACTGCTCCTGATAACCTTCTTTCAATTTCTTGGAGATTATATCCAGAACACATTGCTCCATCACCCTCCTAGGGACAGAGATGAGGTTGACTGGCCTATAATTTCCCAACTCATCTTTCTTGACCTTTTGAAGACCATTGTGGTTTGGAGATTTTTTTTGTTGTCAGTATTCCACATCAGAATATCATGTGAACCACCGTTAAAGAATTAATGTTCTGGTTCCATTTACTGCCTCTTCCAGGCATTTTGAATATTCTGATGGGAGGGGAAGGGCAGCATCCTCAGAGGACTTGGTGTATAATTATCATTATATAGAATAGCTTATCTGTTTTCATCTCAGCATTTTTACCATATGAGAGGGAAAAAGATTCACACATTTGAAAAACTGAGCATGTAATTTGGAAGAGCAAAAAGTGGGATAGGTGTACTTGAAATGAATGAGTGTATTTTCTGGAAAGGTCAAACAGTAGCTTTGTGGGGAGAAAGCAAAGGGTAAAGCAATTCATAGTGAATGAGCGAATACAGGATAATGACTGAGAGTAGTTGAGGTTCTTTTCCTTGAAGGCTTCTGCAATAACACTCTCTTCATGTCATTTCATGACATATGTGTATCTGATTTAATATTAACAGTGATATATTTTGTGTATTATATATTTAGATACACATACATGCACTCAAATGCATAGATATGCACTGTTTATTTTATGCATGGCTAATTTCAGGTTGTTAAAATAGCATAGTTTTCTAAAATATCTGCAAGTTTTGAGCCAAGATGATTCCTAAAGCTGACTCACAAAAACATTTAAAAGTAGATATCAGTCTTACATGAAATATGTGGCTGACCCACTATAAAATTCTGACAAGATGACTGCTAAATATTCAATCCTTAAAATCAAGTGTCACGGGAATGAAAAAAACAGCTAGTTAGAGCAAGAGTTCCTTTGGCTAGCACTAAAGTAATCATTATAAAGTTGTAAATTGAAAAATCACAATTATGAAATGCTGAGTATATTAACTGATTTAATGAAGTGCATGCCAGTTCAAGCCAGATGGAAAAAGATGAGCAGCTGTTCATGCATTTCTGAAGACTAAGCTAGAAACACTTCTTACTCAGAATCGAGTTAAAAGGGAAAATGAAAATTATCACTTAAAGAACCAGCAAGGTAAAAGCCAGAGCAGACTAAACAGTTCTGAATGCAGTTTAATTTATATTAAAGGCAAATGCAGTATGGAATCCAGCCTTGCACAACCTTTTTTTTTTGTTTTGCTTTTTATCCTAGTTTAGTTTGAGATGACTGTGTAAAATACCATTGTTGAAATAACAAGATAAGCAGGTTTGTAACCTAAAGAGAAACCTTTAACAGTAAGAACTTTGTTTCAAAGGTTTTAAATTATACATATATTTATCAGCTACCATTTGCTTCATTAATTAACAATACTTCATGCTTGATTATTATCTGATGTAATCAGAGTCCTGTCTGTTTATTCTGTGTAGTCTGTATTTCAAAGTACTCCTGGAGCAAAATAAACCTCAATATATGTTAGTAGTTCAAAGTTGGTTTTCATTTGGTTTCTTTTTTTTTTTTTTTTTTTTTTTTTTTAAAAAACAACAACAACAACAAAAAAAATCTATATCCAAGTTCCCAGCTACCTCTTGTTGTCAGGTACAAAGAGGAACAGAAAATTAATGCATTTGACATTTCCATATGGTGAATCAGTGATAGCTATCAGTGAAATCTCTATAATACTTCAAAGCCTATTTGGAAGTCACGGGATGTTTGCATTTGGGAGAATGGATATTAGATCTCATTATTCCTAGTCAGACCACTAGAGAAGAAAAAAAGATGTACTTTGAGTCTACCCTAAATAGAGGCAGAAAGTCTCTCAGAACAACAAATTCATATTCAGCTGATAAAGTAGGACACGGAGGAGCCTGGGTAAACCATTGCGGCTGCACCTCAAAAACCTATTATTTATACTTCTGTCAAGGAATTTTTTGAAACAGGCAGATGCATTCCCCATTTTGTGTACGTTACCATTTTGAATCTTTCTACATAAAAGTGAAACCCAAACTGATTATTAACTTTCTGCTTAGCTATTTGAAGCAAACAAAATCTACCATAAAGTACTACAAAAGTAAAAGACGATAAGACAAACATTAGCTATATAAAGATACATCATCTAAAAAGCTATTGTCTATAAGAAAGAAAACTAAATAATCAAATATATCATTTTGCCTTGAAATGAGACATACAGAAATTATCTTCTTCACAATGTCATTGCATCTGAAAACAAATCAGGGTGAAAAATGTATGTTTTCCGCTAATACATAAACCTGTAAATCCAACATAGGTAAGAGCTCTGACATGTCTACTTCTTCACCAGCTCCAACATAAGGAGCAAAAGATCCTCTAAGGATCTCTGCTCTAAGGATCAGAGAACTAAATTCTCAGAGTACAACTTGCACAAGTTTCAACAGGCACATAGAAGTCTGTGCTGATTCTTTGGATGAGAGGGGTTGTTTTATCAAGAAAACTGTGCGTGTGTGTGTGTGTGTGCTGGTTTCTACTCCTGCTCATAATCAGTAGAGAGACTCTTTTCAGTGCTAACTACTCATTCTTGAACAAATACCATCACAACTACTGTGAAAAAACAGTTATTACGAACAGTAAAACTGGGATGCATGAACATTATCACAATCTAGAGATAAAGATAAACTGGATTTTTTTTTTTTTTGAGTTTGTGGAGCAGACAAAAAGACACTGTTCTGTAAATATCTTCTTGTCATTTCACTTCAAAGCACTATCCACTTGATATAAAAATGCTGAGAATAATGGAACCAGCATTATGCACATAGAATAATCAGTATATTACAGTATCATTTTTGTAGTAAGATATTCTTTGTAGCTGCTTATGTGCTACATAATGCTTACAATAAGTTGGTCAGATAAGGAATAGTATTAACATCATTAGATGATCATTTTCACCATTTTTCCAGATCTTTTGAATCTGATAATGGCATTTTGCACATCTTTGGTGACTGGAAGTCCTTGCTGCTTAAAGTTATTTGTGTCAGGATCTGATCTTTCAGAAGTGTCCTACAGTATTTGGTGGCCATTAGAAGGCCATTATTTTTTTAGTTGTTATTCTTTAAAGTGCTGGCCTGATTTAGAGATGGGATATACAGAATCATTATCCGAAGATTATCACTAACATCCAGCACAGACACAGAAGTCATCTGTTTTCATGCCTGCTTTTTCCCTCCCCCCCCCCCCCACCCCACCCCGAGAACTTTACTAGTGACAGAAATTGGTGACTTCATTAGCACATCTGCTATACAGTCTTGCTCAAAGGGAACAGAAATTATATGAATGAATATTAGGATAGTGTATGGCAACTGCTGAGTCACGGCCTGAACCTCTGATTGATCACCTGAGGTGAGCCATGAGTCAGCCAGAGGAGCACAGGTGAAGGCAATTCACCTGTGCTACCGGAAGGGGTGGAGCCAGGCTCCACCCCTCCTGGACCTATTTAAGAGCTGGCTACCAGAGGGGAAGGATCTCTTCTGGAGATCCTCCTCTTTGATATCTTCTAGTGAGCTCAACCCAAGGGTAAGCTCTTCTACTTATTCTCTTTTGTGATCCTTGTTTGCCTTACTCTTTTGATTATATTGCAATTATAACATCTTGATTATACAGCTTTGCCTTACTCTTTTGATTATATTGCAATTATAACATCTTGGTTATACAGATAGTTAACTTACCTTTATCTTTTTCCATGCAATCTGATTATAATCAATGCAATTAAGTGGCAAAGCTATTTATAATAAATTTTTAACATCAGTTTCTTGTAGCTGGAAGAAGTTGAATAATTTTCAGATATATAAGCGTAGAAGTTAGTGTTCATTTATACAAGCCAGACCACTTAAGATAATATATTGAGTATTTCCAGCTATGCTACATTGATAGTGCATATAAATGCATGATTCATACCATATTTCTCCCCAGGAAAAATATATGGGTCATCACATGGCTACATTTTTGTAACAACAGTACTGAGAGCAGTGCAATTATTGAGACAACTTGAATCAGTAACTTAACAATTTACCTAAATATTATTTAGGGAATTGACTTAACTAGATTATTTATTTATTTATTTATTTTTAACATATGCAACAGCCTTGGCAAAAATCCACTCAGATCTTCATTTATTTATTTTTCTGAATGTGAAAATGTAAAAAACTTCAAAATCCCAAAAGCTGGTTAACAACATTAAAAATAGTTGTAAATAATGAATACTACGTCCCTTTGTAAAATAATGTACTTTAAACATGAACAAATCATCAATAGCTCTGGAAAAGTCTAATAACTTCATTTTTTCCCCCCATCAGTTGAGAATGAAAATGAAATCATGATTTTTATTTCAAACAATAGATCCTGTACACAACTATCCAACAAAACATCATCTGCTTCTTCTTTGACCTTTTCAGTGTTCATCCAGTCCCATATTTTTCCAAACACAAGGTTGAAAAGCTTAAGCGCTCCAGCTCCTCTCTTCTCCTCTCTCGGTTTCCAGATCTAACAAACTCTTCTTTCTTATCAGGAGGAAGCACAGAGAATCAGCATTTGAAAGTCTCTTCTCTTGACCCGGCTCAGAATAATGAAAGTGGTTGCCTAGTCAGGGCTAATCTGCAATCTTTCTCCTCTTTCTTTTCTAGGCTGAAGAAACCAAGGGACCTCATCTGCTCCTCATACATCTTGGCCTCCAGACCCTTCACCTGCCTTGTAGCCTTCCTTTGTACACTCTCTAGTAGTTTTATATACCTTTTGTACTGTAGTGCATCTGCACTGCACACAGTAGGTGAAGCTGCATACTTGAAGTGTGAAGTGACTAGCAAACGGTCTAGGGGAAGAAGAAGTGAAAGAGAGAAGGAAGCTGAGGTAGCAGTGGAAAGTGTCCTCCCGTGACTCTTCTGTATCCCAGCTCACTAGGGAGACAAAGCAAAAACTGTAATTACTAACAGCCTCCACAATATTGTTCCCAAAGCACAGAGATGACTGCAATGCAGAGTACAAACACCAGATTAGTTTCATCATAAAACTTCTAGATCACTAGTCAAGCTCACATAGCATAGCAAAATAAAAACTTTAATCCCATCCCCAATTGTGACAAGAACATAACAGGGAAAACAAACAGCAAGTAAGGTGCTAAACAATACAGTCCCAAAACTCTGAGAGAACTCCACAAGCAATAAAAAAAATAGTGTTGTGAATAGCAATTACTAAACTACCCACAACAACTGCAAAAAACATATGTTAACACTCTTCAGTGAGATCTTCTGTTATCTCAACCCTTCAAGTCTCACACAAGGCACCAAAAAGACTGTTGTGGTTTAACCCAGGAGGTAGCTTAGCAGCACACAATTGTTCACATACTCCTTTCCCTTTCAAGAGAGACAGAGGAAAAAGAAAAAAAAAAGTTACACATGCACACACCAAAAAAAAAAAAAAAAAAAAAAAAAAAAAAAAAAAACCAACAAATGGAACTGATGGGTTGAGGTAAAAGATATTTACTAAAAGCTATTTACTAAGATAGTGAAAAGGAAAACAAGGATAATAGCTATGATAATCATATATAAATATATTTACAGATATATATAAAACACACAATGCATAAGCAATTGCTCACACCCACTGACAGATGTCCAGTGTGCATAATCAATGAACATACAGATGTTATAGTTATGAAATATACCAGTTTGCTTATGCAGTTATTATACCAAAACAGATAGATAGATAGATAGATAGATAGATAGATAGATAGATAGATAGATAGAATACTTACCCATATGCTGGGCTTGCTATGAAACTCCAGAGAAGGGCATCTCCAGGGCTCCCCTGCTGGCAGTCAGCTCTTAAATGGGTCTAGGAGAGGTGGAGCCAGGCTCCACACCTTCCAGCAGCACAGGTGAATTGCCTTCACTTGGGCTCCCATGACTGACTCATTGCTCGCCTCAGGTGATTAATCAGAGGTTCAGGCTGTGATTCAGCAGTTCCCATACACCTAGCTAATCTCCAAGAAACAGCAGCCTGCCCAATGAACTTTCTCCCTTCTTCAAGCTTTCTTCCCTCAAGATCATATGGTATGGAATATCTCATTTGCCAGTTTAGATTATCTTGATTCTGTCCTTTTCCAGCTTCTTCTGCCTCTCCAGTCCCCTTACTGGCAGGACAGCAGGAAAAGTTGAGGATGTGGAAACATCCTTGGCTCTGCATAACAATGCACAGCAACAACTAGAAATGTTGGTATGTTATCAATACTGTTTTTCTACTAAAGCCAAAATATATAATCATACCAGATACTATGAAGAAAAATAACTATCCCAGTTGAAGCTAAGACCCATAATGGCTGTGACCAATGACTGCATTGTTCTTTGTGTGCTTTTCAGTAACTCCCAGCATCATTTTCTCCACAATTTTACCAGAAACCAAGTGCAACTTACAGACCTGTAATTACCAGGGTCTTTCTTGGCCTTCTTGATAATTGAAACAACATTTGCCATTTTCCAGATAACTGGGACCTCTCCAGATTCCCAAAAGCATTGAAAAATTGAGAGAGATCTTGTAATAATGTGGCCAACTTTTTGGGTACCCTGGGATGATGGGTACCATGGACTTATATGCATCCAGGTGGAGCAGCACAAGTCTACAGTTTTCTGTGAGTTGATTGTTACCACGTTCACACTCCTCCAAATTGAGCACCTGTGGTCCCAGAGCCCATCAGCTTTGAAGACAAAGATGACATTAAGCATCTCTGCTTTGTTTATGCCCATATGTAAGATAACCATTCTCATTAAGTAATGAGCTCATATTCTCTCTGATCCTCCTTCTGTTAACATATTTTTAAAAATCCATTTTATTGTCCCTCACTGAACTGTAGCAGCCACACACTTTCATTTTCTGCCTAAGTTCTAGAAGAAGATCCCTGATCAGCCAAGCCAGCCTTTTGCCCTACCTTCTTGACTTCCGATATTTTGGAATTACTTGTTCCAGTGTTCTCAGGAGGTGGTACTTAAAAACTGACCAACACTGATGGACCCCAACACCATCAGAAATAGTTTTCCAGGGAAACTAAATAACTAGTTCCCCAAGCAGCTTAAAATCTCTTTCCATGTCCAGGGTTGAGATTTCCGTGTCAGTTTTCCTTCTACAAAAAATATTCTAAATTTGACCAGTTTGTGTTCCCTATAGCCAAGACAGTCACTAATCACCACTTCATCCATAAGTTCATAAAATTACAGAATGGCGTGCATTGAAAAGGACCTCAAAGCTCATCTAATTTCAATCCCCATGCTGTGAGCAGGTTGCCAAGCACTTGACAAGCTGCCCAGACCCACATCCAGCCTTGCCTTGAATACTTTCGAAGATGGGATATCAACAACCTCTCTGCCAACCTGTTCCAGTGCATCACCACTCTCTCAGTGAAAAACTTTTTCTAAATATCTAGCCTAAATCTCCCCTGTCTTAGTTTAAAACCATTCCCCCTTGTCCTATCATTATCAACAGTTTTCTGTTCATGAGAAATGATTCTACAAGGGTATTTCTCCTAATTGTCTCCCTTAGTACCTGTACCAGGAAGCTGTCACTAGGATGTTTTAGGAATCTCCTGGAGCTGTTTGTATCAGCTGTGTCTGGCAATTTACGTCTTGCAAGAAATCTCCCATAACAGCAAGGGCAGTTGATCTAGATGTCTCTTTTAGTTCAAAATAATTCATCAGTGTTGTTGTCTTGTCCTCTCTGGGTGGTCTATAGCAAACTCCCTCAACGATATCCCCTTTATTTCCTTGTCCCTTAATCCTCACCCATAGGCTCTCAACCATGTTATTGCCAACTGACTGTTCCATACATTCCAGCTCCTCCGTTACACACAGCAGCTACTGTATCCATCTTCCCACACATCTTGCCTGACTGTCTTTAATTGAACTAACAGGAATAAATAAGAAACAAATATGAAATTGAAGAAGTAGCATTTTCCTTTCAACATAGGTGTCATAAAAATTGAGTTTTTAGGGGTAGAATAAAGAGAAGATGCTGTTATTAAGCCCGCAGTTGATTTTACAAGGACTGCAATTAGACACTGAGATTAACCTTTCCCTAAGAAGCCTGCAATGGTTTTGTCCCAGAGGCACTGATCACTGTTTATGCTTTTTATGAGGTGAAAAAGGACAACTTCCTGCTGCTTTTGGTTTCCTTTATTACTTAAATGAGTTATTTCTTGACTTTTTTTATGGTTCATGGCATCATATTACACAAACACATGCTATTAGTGAAGCACTACAGCCTTCTGCATCTGAAAACAATAAGTAGAATAAAAAAAAATACACTTTTTATGCAGCAGTTGTTGAAAATTCTTCCTGGGGTCACCCATATGAAGAACAGCTCTCCATTTACAGCACAGGAAGACATGAGACAGGATATTTTTAATGCCTTGAATAGTTCCTATGGGAATATTAGTTGGCGGATCCTACACAAACAAGTGCAGCATTAGCTCTTCACTTTACATATCATTGAATAACCCGGCATTGAAGCACCACTTGCAGAGCCTTCTAGAAATTTGCATACACTGAGTTTAATACTCATTTTTCCCCCTGTAATAGATTGCAATATTGTAGAATTCCAATGATTTTCACAATGAATTAGCAGAAGGTATTCGCATATGGATTGTCTGAAAATAATTGCATATGAATGGGCTAAGTGGAGAGTATTGAACTACTTGCAGCATATGATGTTTAACTGGTGAGAGCAAGCACTCACTTTTTGTACTAAGAACAAATGTGACAGTCCACCTATCTCCTCCATCTGTAGACCTGAATAGAAGCTTTTAATGTATATGTCTTTTCTTCCATATACTAACACAATGAACATATATGTATAAATACCCATAATTTGTATACATATTGTGTGGTAACTGTTGAGTCATGGCCTGAACTGGCCATGATTGAGCACCTAGGGAAACGACTGGGTCAGCTCTAGGAGAACAGCTGAAGACAACTCACCTACGCAACTGGAAGGGGTGGAGCCTGGCTCCATCTCTCCTAGACCTCATTTAAGGGCTGACTGCCACTCTGGAAGGTTCTCTGGTTGAAGCTCTCTTGCTTGTGGAGTCTTTCCTGCAAGCCTAGGTCTTTGGAGACAGGTGAGCACCTTTTGCTTTGTAATCCCATCCCATCTGCGCAGTCCCTTTACTGTTACACTTCTGTATTGCCTTTCCACTGCATTAATATTTCCAATTGTAACACATAGGTGCGCACACACACAGCAATCCATTAGACTGTGAAGACCGCACAGGCAGCCATCTCAGCATAACTGACAGAGCACTTGCAAAGTAGCGTAAGTGCTTAAGAAAAAATGTGTTGTAGCTGTATGATCTCATATGTAAAACGTGATGGTTGACATGCCAAACATGAATACCAGGGACACAGTATAGGAAGGGCAAATAGCAAAGTTAGGTTGAACTTGCAAAAAGAGATACTAGAAGCATTGCAAGTGATTAGGGACTTCTGCAACTATAATGAAGTGGCAGATCTTCACTGATTCCAGCTTTAATGTCTGAGATATGAAGGACTGCTAGTGGATTCAAACTCCATAGCAAGAGCAATTATGAGCATCTTTAGTGAGAAGGATATTAAGCACGTTTGACACCTGTCAGCGAAATGATTATAAAAATAGCATTAAGTCATAACAATATGTAAGGAAAACTATTATTTATTCTCACACTGCTGAATCAGCAGATAAACTCATTCAGTTGTCTGTTTCGTTTGTGGTAGCGATTAAAACAGACAAAAATAGGATTGCATTTTGTAGATAACTGTGCCTAAGACTTCTTTCCAAGCCACAAGCTCATACCTCTGTTTCTAACAGTGGCAAAATTAAGATTACTTGGATTTAGGTGACTACCATAAAATTGTGGAATTTTGAAAATGATTGAAGACTTGCCAAGAACATAGATGTCATTTTTCACAAAGTTGGGATTAGGTTTTGGGTGATTTCATGTTTAATCATTGCACACTTCTACAACTTCTTTTTTTAAAAAATCATGAGTTAGAAGACCCAAATAAGTCTGGTTTTGTCAGTGTAAATATGTCGAGATACTCTTCCTTCTCCTCTGACAGAAGGGAGGGTAAGATTTCTGGTACTAAAACCATTGGTGAAAGAAGAATGAGTTCTAAAAAAAAAAAAAAAAAACCTCAAAAAAACCAAACAAACAAAGAGGAAGTACATTCTCAAACAAATTTCAGGTTTAAAGAAGATAAATTAGTTTTATTCTGATCCTAGTTATTCCCTCAAACCTGTTCTCAAGTGAAAAGCTTCAAACTGTCAATTTACTTCATATCTGCATGTGTATCAGTTCTAAATAACGTGCTCTATTCAAAACTAGAGATGCTCATTTTCTTTGCTTGAACATGTAATGGCTTCAACAATTCATTCCAGTTTGATGTGGTATTCAGCTAACCAGCTGTCACCCTCCAGGATCTGTCTTCCAGACTAGTCAATAGCCTTCTCTGGCAAGCCAGGAGACATGGTGCAGCTCCTGGTTTTGCTTCTGGAAGGCCTCTCTCCATTGCCTGGAGAGCCAGTGGTTGGAGTCCATTGCAAAATAATCCAGTTTACTGTTGATGACCTGGGTTCAACATATGGTTGTCCTATCGAACTCCAGCAGCTTGTCTTTGCATTTCACAGCGTCTCCAGGACTGCTTTGAATCTAGCTTCAAGTCAAGGCAGTTAGTCTTTGCTTCCTGTATCCACAGGCTTCTTCAGCAGATTCTAGCTTTTGTATGAGTCCTCCTAAAGACCCAGTGTGATCAACAGAATGGTGTTCTGGTGGAGGGTGATCAGCACTGGGGACCAACAATTAGTTTTGCGACCAATGCTCTTTAACATAATTATCAATTACTTAGAACACAGGTGTCCAAACTTTTGGTTTGCCTGGGCTGCACTGAGTGAAAAAGAATTGTCTTGGGCGATGTGTAAAGTTCATGTTCAAGGCAGGGAATGGTACAAATTGTCCCAGGCTGCATACAACCTGCAGACCCCAGGTTGGTTATGCCTAACCTAGACACTGGGATCAAGTGCATCCTAAGCAGTTTGCAGATGACATTAATCTGAGTGGTGCAGTTGATAAAATAGAAAGAAGGGATGCCATCCAGATGGACCTGAAGAGGCTTGAAAAAACGGGCCCCCAAGAATCTAAAGAGATTCAACAAAGCAAAGTCTGCATAAAGATTAGGAGAAGATCTCATTGAGAGAGAAGCTCTATGGAGAAGGATGTGGATGGAGATCCTGATTGATGAAAAACAGCAGCGTGCACTAGAAGCCCAGGTCAATCGTATCTTGGGCTGTATCAGAATAAGAGTAGCCACAGCAGGATGAAGGAGGTAATTGTTCTCCTCTGTTCTGCTCTCTTCAGGCCCCATTTGGAATACCACACCTAGACGTGAGGCACCAAATGCAAGAGGGAGCAGATCCAGAGGAGGACTGTGAATATGATTAAAGGGCTAGTGCACCTCACTCATGGAGAAAGATCAAGAGAGCTGGGCTTGTTTAGCTTGGAGAATGGAAGATTTCAGGGAGACCTCATTGCAGCCTTCCAATAGTTGAAGGGGGCTGAAGGAAACTGACTTTCTACATGGTCTGATAATGATAGGACAAGAGAGATTGCTTTAAAACAGAAAGAGAGGAGATTTAGATTAGATATTAGGTGGCAATTTTTACTCACAAGGCAATGAGACATTGGAACAGGTTGCACACAGAAACTGCGGATTCCCCATCCCTAGAGTCATTAAAGAAAAGTTCGGATGGGATCTGGGCAGCCTGATCTAGTAGGTAGCAACTGTGCCCAAAGCAGGGGGTCTGGAAGCAGATAATCTTTAAGGTCCCTTCTAATCTAAGCCATTCTATGATTTCCTAAAGAAATAGTTTTCTTTTGCATAGGCATGATGCAAGAGGAGGCAATAACATTGCCTTCTACTGGAATACAAGTTCTATGGAACAATGGAAGATGATGAAGAAGAAAAATTAGCTCACCCCTTCCAACAGCCAGTTGCAGCTCAAGAGGAATACAGTCTCCATTCAGAGAGAAATAATGCTTCCTTAGCTTCTAGCCCTTAAATGAGGTTGGCCCAGGTGCATTGCTTGTACTTGAGCTCCCTGGGCTAGCCACACCTTCTCACTGGTGCTCAACCATTTGTTTAGGCCACATCTTGTCGATTTCATCCAATAGGTCATTCCAAAAGTAAGGTATCACATTTATTACCATACAAAAAATACAAAGACCACAATAGCACTACTTAATAGTGCAAATTTTCAGCTACAAAGCATTTTTTCAACATAATCATCATCATTATCTATGCAACTTTAATCTACAATGAACAAAAGCCTACATGCCATGCTTGTTAAAATCTGTTTGGCCTTCTGAACTGTCTTGTCTTTCACATTGCTCTTGCCACTGCTGAAACACACCTCCCACTGCCTGGCTGCTTTCATGTCTACTGTTTGATCTCCATAAATGTTCCACATCAATGAATGTCAATAGGTGCCATTTTGCCAGACTGTCTCTCTGCTGTCACATCACATGGTAGCAAAATAAAATGGAATATTAATGGGAAGATTCAACCTCTGCTGCCATACCACCAACATCCACCTCTGATATTGTGGGCCAACATAACAGAATACAATTTACTTTTGGAGAAGTCATTGTACCATATAGCTAGACTAACTTTTTTTTTTTTTTTTTAGGACTAACAATACATTTGCTAAGATTATTTTCTTAAACTAGAAAATTCTCCTAGCTAAAGATATCAAGCTCTGTTATAAAGAAATAAAAATGTCTATTTAAAGAACTCAAAGATTAAAATCTCTGGATTCATAACATTAAACATATCAGATATTTTATGCAACAAAGCATACTTAAACCAAATTGCTATCCAAATCAAGGAATACAAAATGATTTACTTTAAGTGAACTTTCAACATCTGTCATATTCTGTCCTAAAGAGTTCCTACTATACACAAAAACACATATATAACATATGTATACACAAATATACACAAATTTAGCTGAATGTTGACCAACACCCCCAGGTCAATTTCTTCCCCACAGTCTTCTAGCCACTCTATCCCAAGCCTGTAGTATTGCCTGGGGTTGTTATTTCCAAAGTGCAGGACTCAGCACTTGGTCTTGTTGAACTTAATTCTGCTGGCTTCAACCTAACAGATTCCTCTGAAGGACCCCTCATAATCCCAGGCAGATAAAAAATTTTCCCATCTTGGTGTCATCTGCAAACATATTGAGGGTGCATTCAGTTCCCTCATCCAGGCTATCAATAACAGGACAGGCCCCAGTGCTGACCCACAGGCAACACCACTCGTGGCCAGTCACCAGCTGGCTCTAACTACATTCACCACCATTCTCTGGGCCTGGCCCTCCAGCTAGCAAAGAGTATACCTGTCCAAGCCACAGGCTGCCACCTTCTCCAAGAGGATACTGTGGAAGACATTGTCAAAGGCTTTGCTAAAGTCTAGGTAGACTATGTCAATAGCATTTCCCTCATCCACCAGGCAGGTCCCTCAATCACAGGAGATCATGTTGGTCAAGCAGGACCTGCCTTTTGTGACTCCATGCAGGCTGAGCCGGATCCCCTAGTTGTCCTGCACGTATTGTGTAATCTCAAAAAAAATGATCTGCTCCATAACCTTTCCTGGCACCGAGGTGAGTCTGACAAGCATGCAGTTCCCTGGATCCTCCTTACAACCTGTTTAAAAGAAGGAATTCACATTGGCAAGCCTCCAAACCTCTGGAACCTCTCTGACTGACCAGGAACACTGACAGATGCTGGAAAGCAGCTTGTCAATCACCTCTGCTAGCTCCCTCCACGCCCTTGAGTGGATCCCAACTGTCCCCCCACCCTCTCATGGACATGATAGTCCAGGTGGAGTAGCAGATCTGTTTCAACCTGAAAAGGTGGGGGGGATCACTTCAGCTGAATGTGAAATGCACTTTGATGGTATATCATTAACATGCATCATTACTAACTTCATATAAAATAAAGGAAATTGCCATTGAATTGAGACAGTATAAGATTGCCATTCATTCAATTTATTTAATCACATTGTTATTTACATAAAAAGAGAAGTGCACATTTATCAAGAAGAACACATTGTTGAGCTTCATCTGCATACAATCCTGTATCAAGTGAACTGAAAGTCTATTTTTAGATTAGTTTTGTTAAATGTGGTATTGCATCCATGTATCTGTTACATGCATCACATTTATTCTGATTCTTCCCTGTATCCCCTTCCCATGCCCCCTCCCACCTTGGGAATAAAAGCCACTCTTTAATTAACAAACATAACTGAAGTCAGTGGAATACCTCATGCGCTTAAAGCATGAACAGCACCTTCAAAGGCTGAATAAAAGTAAAAAGTGAAATATGCCAGAAACTCACTGTGCTACATGGTATGTATACATACATGGCAAAAAACTTGGTGAAGCTTGAGAGACAAGAAACAAAAAATGCTACAGCTGAAGTGAAGAGAATTTGGGAAAAAAAAAAAGAAAAAAAAAGAATTAGAGCAGATGAGAAATTATTCTTTATGCTCAATCTAACTAGAGAAAAAGGGGATGAATGAAGGTAGAAAACTGGAAATAAATAAACAAACAAACAAATAAATAAATAATGCAAGAGTGGATGACATGCTAGAGGAAGCGATGCCATCTAGAAGGACCTAGTTAATTTTGAGAAGTGAGCTGACAGGAGCCTCATAAAGCTCGAGGAAAGTGCAGATTTCAGCTTCTGGGGATGAACAACCCCAAGCACCAGTACATGCTGAGTGCCACTCAGACAAAATGCAACCTGGTAGAAATGACGTGGGAATTCTAGCAGATTCCAGATTGAATTTGAGCAAGTAATGTGCGTTTGCCACAGTGAAGGCTAATATATCCTGAACTGCATTAGGCAAAATATTATCAGCAGATTGAGGAACTGATCCTTCCCCTCTACTCAGCACTGATGAAGCTATACTTGGAGTACTGTTTCTAGTTCTGGACACGTCAGTACAGGAGGAACTGACATGCTGCAGAGAGTGCAATGAAGGGCCAGTGAAGGGGCTGGAACATGTATCCTATGGGGAAAGCTGAGAGATCTGAGACTACTTAGTCTGGAAGAAGAGCACACAAGGGATCTGAACAATGTAAACTTGAAGGGAGGGTATAGAAAGGATGAAGCCAGGCTCTTTCTTTTCAGCAGTGCCCAGTTCCAGGACAAGAGGTGATGGGCACCAACTAGAGCACAGGAGGTTCCCTCTCAGCATCGGAAACATTTCTGTGCTGTGTGGGTGATGGAGCAGTGGCACAGGTTGCACAGAGGGGTTGTGGTATCCTCCTTAGAAACCTTCAAAAGCCATCTGGATATGGTCCTGTACACCAGCTCTGGGCAGAACTTGCATGAGAATGGTTTGGAACAGGTGTACCCGGAGGTCCCTGCCAAACTTAACCATTCTGCAATTCTGTGAAATTTGACGAAGCATATTATGTGCTCCTTGCACTTTGGCCACAGCAACCCCATGCAACACCATAGGCTTGGGGCAGAGTGGCTAGCTGACTGTGAAGAGGAAAGGGACCTGGGGGTGTTGGTCAATGCTCGGCTGAACATGAGCCGACAGTGTGCTAAGGCCCCCTAGAGAGCCAGTGCCATGCTGGCCTGCATTAGAAATAGCATAGATAGCAGGAGCTAATCATCTCCCTGTACTCAGCTCTGATGAGACCACAACTCAAGTACTGTGTTCAGTTTTAGGACCCTCACTACAATAAAGACATCAAGGCCATGGAACATGTCCAGAGAAGGGTAATGAAACTGGTGGGGGGTCTGGAGCACAAGTCTTATGAGGAGCAGCTGAGGGAGTTGGGATTGCTTAGTCTGGAGAAGAGAAGGCTCCGGTAGACCTCATCGCACTCTACAACTTCCTGAATGGAGGTTGTGATGAGGAGGGATTCAGCCTCTTCTCCCAGACAACAAATAGGACCCAAGGAAATGACCACAAGTTGCAGGAGGGGAGAATTATATTGTATATCAGGAAAAACTTTTTCTCTCAAGAGTGGTCAGGTACTGGAATGGCTTGCCAGGGATGTGGTGGAGTCAGGTGGTGAAATGCTCAGGAGGCATCTGGATGATGTGCTACAAGATATGGTTAAGTAGCTTAGTGGGTAGAATGGTGATAGGAGGATGGTTGGATTAGATGATCTTGTATGTCCTTTTCAACCTTGAGATTCTATGATTCCACATATGAACCACAGGTCAGAAAGCACATGTTCATCTGTGCTCAGATATACAGCTCAAACATATTTAAGTAAGCTTGAAAACCGTTATGTTGAGTTCAGAAGTAAGCAATTGCAAAAGGAGAGAAGGCAGTACCCTGCAAAGCTCTGCAAGTTAGAAGCTCTTGCTCAGTTGTCTTTGAGCCCTCTATAGCAAAGTAAACCCTATTTTCTACAGCATAGAGTTTGTAGATAAGACATTAAGATCTGGGAATCAATATCTGTCTACATTGCTATAAAACAGTAAATACCGTTTTATCAGTGGAAACACTTCACAGTCATTCAGTGGTATTCAGCCAGAGCTACTAATGTATTCATACTAACAAACTCAGATTAATGGCTATATTAACAACTAATCCTACATTTGAAATTTAAATCAAACAACAGAAGAGCAACACAGATTGTTGCAATACAAAGTTTGAACAGATCATACTAAAATGTGGGACCAAGCAATACCCCAGTATTTTTATACATCCACTGAGCATGCCAAAAAAGGAAAGATAATTTTCTTGAGCATTTCTATACAATCTATTTTCTCCTGTGCACTGTAATAATGTGGTTAGTAAAGTACATGTTCATCCCATACCTCCTGATCAAATTTTGTTTACCATCTTCTTTCCAAGGCTTTGTATAAGTAGTGAGTTCCATAAAGATGCAGTCAGTCACCATTAAGAGTTAAAGCGAGTGGTAACAAGTGTTCAAAAAAAAAAAAAATATATATATATATGTATGTATGTATGTATATATATATATAAAGCTATGTGAGTAGTCATGCCCTCCAGTTCAGCAACATATAAAAAACCTTCAGGAGCTTGTGGTTACATCTCAGCCTTAGGAAGGAAATGAATCAGAGGTGGGACAACCTAACTCCAATTAGTCACACCATGGTCAGCTGTAGCACTGTTTCTAAATCAGTTTTGTATGAGAGCCAACTAATGGAGGGTGGAGGGGGGGCAGGAATCACCACAAAGCTGTACATCTTAAATCTCTGGAAAAAGGAGGTAGAGTCTGCCCTCTATAGCTCACTCACAGATGCTTGCCTCAATGTTAATTTTAAGTGTCACAAAACGGTAGAGGCTGATCTATCAGTCAGCAATATGTTGGAATTAAATGGGTTTCATCAGTGGTTTAAAATAGGATGGCTGAGCCCCTTTCATAAACACCTCTTCTTTCTCAGGTTTCTGTTCTACACATTAATCCAATTTGTGTTCAGGCTACTGAATCAGGCCAGCAGGGGAAATATCTTTGACTGACTTTGGAACTGGAAGCATCAACATAATCTAAAAAGCCACTATCTTGAATGATTTTATGTCCTAAGATACAGAAGATCGGGTTTGTAATTTCAAAATTTAGTAACAATCCACTGTGGAGGCTTTTCTTGCTACTTTATAGTATCAGATGACTGGGTGGAAGATCGCTAAAGAATTAAAAGTTATAGGAGTTATAGGAGATGCATGAGTCTTTGAAATTTTCAGAAAAGAACTCTTTTCCTCCTGTGATGGATGAACATGTCAATAATGAACTGGCAGAGGTGCTGATAGAGAGATAAGAAATAATTTCTCATCAAAGTAAAAATAAAAATAAAATAAAATAAAAAAAATTAAAAAAAAAAAAAACAAAAAAGAAGAAATCTAATTCTTAAGGTCAGAAAACTCCAAGAACTTAAAACCTTTTCACATTCAACTATCTGGAAATGTAATACAAAATAACTTTCAGTAATGAGAAATAATTCACATTCTAAATAGGGATACAGTATTCCTCCTTTTTAGTAGCCCGCTTTATGTATTGACCAATGACTTGAGCCAGTCATTTTCAGGCATTTTAAAAGGGTCTTATGTTTCAAAAGGTGAGTATGTATCCTGCCACCAAGAATAAGCAGGAAATTTTTGATAATTTGGCCTGATTTGTCTTTCATTTCATTTCATTTAATATACCAGACTGTTGCATACTGATTACATTAGGAATATAGAAATATTTTAAATAGTATTTCAGTATTTGGTGCTCTTAATCGCAAAGACTGTTGATGAATCTAGATGCATTTGCTGAAACCTTAGCCTATCAGACTCATTTTCCTGGTTCCATCAGATACCTCAATACTGTGTTCATATGCACTGTAATTTTCTTTATCTTATATGAAACTTATATTACTGGGAATCTAAATCAGCACTTTGTTTCTTGGTTAGAAGTTGATGGGAGTGAATTTCTGCCTAAAGCTACAAATTTTTTTATTAATTTCTAATTAGTTACCTAATAAAAGAGTGAAATAACAGTTTCCAGAATTAATCTGTACCTATTTTAGGATGTATGCACAGAGTACATGAAGATGTATGGAGATGTAGAAACCTGAATAAGGAGCAGTGACCACCAAATACACCATCAATCATACTCTCAAACATATAAAAACCCTCTAATGTAAGAGTCTGTGCAAGGGATAGTGAACACACTTTGGTGTCAGGTGGTACCCTTTAGCTATTACCAAGTGGGGGCTGAAGCAGCTTCCGTAAGTTCACCTCCTTTTTATCCCACTCCTTGTATATTTTTGGAATACACTTTGCTCATGACTGTAACAGGGAATATTTTCCCAAGGATCAAGCTTGCCAGTTATGAAGATGAGCAGACTGAGATGCGAGTGGGAGGAGAGATGTAGGTGCCTGAACTTCCTGATTCATTGAAAAGACTTTGAGAGGAGGTGCTACAGCACAACATAAGTCAGAATCACTTCCTTAAAAGGTCAAGCTGAAGACAGAATATGGTGTTATTTATCAGGCAATTGCAGCATCAAGAAAAGGTAATAGCTGCTTTCTGAGCCTGAGGAAAAAGAGAAAGCAATGACTCAACCAGCCTAAGCACCTAAAATGATGCCACCATAAGGTAAGTCATGAATACCTGCTGAATTGCTGTCTGATAACCACATACATCCAAATACATGGAAAAATCAAGGAGAAATGTTTCCTTGGATTTTGAGGAACCATATGCATCTTTTTATGTTTTTGTTTTTTTTTTTCTGCAGGATCAAATATCACCTTTTTCAGCACAGACAAGTTTATATGAAAAAGACAACTGTCTCAGTTACCTAGGCTTAGAAGTCCTACTTTCAAAATCTCCAGGCAGTGAAAAAATCTGGCAAAGGCCATGCGGTGCTTCACAGAAGGAAATGAAAACAGCTAACTGCTACTGTATCAAAAACTGAGTAAAGTGAGAAGGGCCACATCAGCCATATCATATTATGCATACAGGAATCCAGGAGTCTAAATTTGTTTCAGGTGCTTGTGGGTAGACAAGTTTGATGCTAAAAATATTGAATTCAAACAATAGTTATTCTTGGAGAAACATTTAGCATTAAATGGAAAAGTATATTCTCTAGAAGTTAATATGTTACAGACCTGCATGCCATACCACTTTCATTACTGGCTTGTTGACTGTATTAATTTGTTTTCTTAGCTAATAGAAATTCTCTCCTATTTCCCTCATAACTGATTTTCAAACAGTTGTATTTGTGACAGCTACTTGATCAAAATCATGATTAGTAAATCTAGAACTTGTGCTAACTTTGATTTTGTAGATTCTGTATTCCAAAAAAGAATTATATTCAGAGATTCGTTCCTTTCTGTTTCAGTTTGAGTTTTCTTAAACTTCTAGGGAATGATCAGCAGAATGAGAAAGGCTGAGAGTCTCCAGGAGTTACCTTTAGGTCTAACCATTTCAATTTCAAAGAAATAGTATCAAGTACTTGCAGAGCTGTACTGCATTAGCATCAGCCAAAAAAAATTTCAATCCTTGTGTCATGGTTTTATGATTCTTGTTATTGATATTCCATATCATAACATCATATAAAGCATGGGGAATTAAAATGTTCCATGGACTGACAGCTTTCCGGATACCTGGTTCTCAGAAGAGAAGAACTACATACCTCAGATGACTTTACATTCAGAGGGGAAGAAAGTCAAGGAGGAAGTCATGGGGTTTCTCTCTCACACACTGCCTGGCAGTGTGTGGGTGTGCTCCCCAGCCATGTGCCTTCAAAGTAAGTTCAAAGTAAAGATTTTGGATTCAGAAATTCCAATTATATTGTATTACATTGTATTATCTTGCATTCCAATATCATATTTAGTAAAATTAAGTTTCCTCCTTAGATTTTTGCTGCTTTTTTTTTTTTTTTTTTTTTGGGGGGGGGGGGGGGAGGGGGAGAGGCGGGGAGGAAGGGGGCTCAACTCTCATCTCCCTACCCTCCCCCTTTCTCCTTTCCTTTTCTTTTGGGCTGGTGGTCCTGAAGGCCTGCTGCCCCTGTCATGGACACAGATTGATCTAGATAACTCTGTGACAGTTTTTGGTGGAGCATGTGGGTAATCTGAAGCTTTTAACATTAGCAGAAAAAAATATATATATATTTAAACTGGAGACCTGCAGAGCACTGGTAGCTAGCTTTGACCTTCATAGATTAGATCGTAGGTTGGGCAGTCTGCCAGACTCCAGACACTGTACCAAGTGTTGTTTTTATTTTTGTTTTTTTTTTTCCTGTTTAGCAACTGCCAGCTATGAATCTGTTCTTTATATTAGGAGCACTGTATAAATTATTAAAGGCTATTATGTTTCTTGGAACTTACAGGTTTCTTATTAAGTTCACCATTTCGTGTTGTGGAGTTGTGTGTATATAAATAACCAAGTAAGGGCACTGATGGAGACACTTGCCTGGTACTTATGTGCAATGTTGTATGATTTGAATACTGACAATTACATCCCAATAGCTAATTTTACAAACAACACAATGTTCAAACCAGTTTCCAGGTTCTCTTCTGAGTTCTTTATGCATTTTTTGAATGCTGAGTTAGTGATCATGTTTGTGTGCATGATATCAATCTCCCTGAATGTATTCTTTTCCATTTACGTTATGTGGAAGAAACTTTCCCCAAAACCAGGGAATGTTGACTGGCAAGGAATGTAGAGGTTTAGGAAAAATCTTAGAAGTGTGGGGACCCACAATATCATGGGATTTCACTCTTGAACACCTGTGGGATCCTGAGAAACTAAACAAGTATTTTAGTCGGGGATGGTGAGATAGATCTAAGGAGGTATGATTTATTTGGGACTTGGCTTGTGCTTACCGTGCCCTATATAACAGTATTCTGGAAAGAGGGTTTCCGAGCTGAGGTTCAAGCCAAAGGGGGAAGTCTCCGAGTCAAATATGGTCAACCACAGGAGACACCAGTATCATTGTCAATTGCCCCTGTGGAAGGCGAGAAATGCCAATGGGTGTCCTCTCATCTAGAACAGACAGAAGAAGCAAAGGAGATAAAGGAAGATCCAGGTGAGGGGCCCTCCTCAAAACCACCATCATTGAAAAAGGCAACTGAAAAAACTAAGAGACATGGAGAGGAGAGTGAGGAGGAGGAGGTCACTGTTACCAATATTCATCCACCTCTGAAGATGACTGAAATCCAAGATTCAAGAAAGAAGTTTACACAACACCCAAGCAAGACTATTTGTCATGGTTTTGTAATTTTGATATTGGTATTCCACATCGTAACATTATGTACAGCACGAGTAATTAAAGAGCTAATACTCCAGTTCCGTGGACTGACAACTTTCTGAATACCTGGTTCTCAGAATAGAAGAACTACATATCCCAGGAGACTTCACTATCAAAGAGAATAAAAAGTCATGGAAGGAAATCACGGGATCCTGCTCTCGGACTTGAGCTCTCTCTCGCATGCTGCCTGGCAGAGTGTGTGAGTGGGCTTCCACGCTGTGCACCTTCAGTTCAGAGTTGGCCTTTCAGTTTTGGAAACTCTCTCTTATTTTATATGATTTATTAGCCCCAATTTCAATTAGATTGTATTATGTTGTGTTTATCTTGCATTCTGATATCATAGTAAAATTAAGTTTTCCTCCTTAGATCATTGCTGCTGTTCTGTTTTTGAGCCCATCTCCCTACCCTTCACTTTTTCCCTTCCCGTTTTTGGGGCCAGAGGTCCCACGGATCTACTGTCCCCCTATCACCTGATTGCTTCACTGTTGGGACAACAGGGCCAAAAGCGTGTCTCTAAATAGTGACAGATCTCCCCAACTAGGAGAGATTGCCAGAGACTCAGCTATTGACAGAGGGATTAGTAGATGTTTGGATGGCGCTGCCACCCTCTGGGAACGAGTGTTATTAGCTGCGAAGGAAGGACATCCCTTCAAAGAAGCCTGAGATGAAAAAGGTTTCCAGTATTTGAAGGAAACAGCTGTGGTGGAAACGTTGTATGACCCCATGTTTGTTCCTAACAATCCACGCCAAGACCATGATCCTGAGAGAGTGAGGAATATACCTGACATATGGAGGAAACTCTCAAGAACAGCACCAGGAAAGCAGGCTAGTATACTAGCAGCAACTTTTGACAGATACAAGGACCAATAGAGAAGACTTTGAACTGATTAGTATGATTCAAAACTTTGAACATTTACCTCAATCTCACACTTTCATTTCAGCCATCTCAAAAGTAACAGACTGACTAGATAAAGTGGGGGAGGAATTGTCTCTATTGATTAACCATGACAAACCTGTAGTAGTATCAGAAACACCTGGTGAAGATCAGGATGATCAAAGGAGTTTACTGAAGAAGCTGATCAAACTAATTAAAGGTGATGAACCCTCCTCCTCACCTGTATCATCAAAAATCTGATATTAAGGGCAAATGCCTTCCTGCTCAAGCAAATAACCATAGTAAGACCACTTTGCGTATTGCCTTGTGGCATTTCCTACATGACTATGGAGAAGACATAAATAGGTGGCATAACAAACACACTCCTGTACTATGAGCATGGATGAGAGAATTACAAAACAGATTAATCACCAGTGCAGTTGCTCCAGCTACTACAGGTAATGAATAGAGGGGCCCTGCTGTCAGTCAGGAGGGGAAGGGATAATAGAGTTTATTGGACTGTGTGGATTCAATGACCTGGCACATCAGAACTACAGAATATAAGGCACTGATGGACACTGGTGCACAGTGCCCACTAATGCCCTCGAGTCACGAAGGGAGAGAATCAATTCATATTTCTGGAGTGACTGGGAGCTCTCAAGAACTGGCTGTATTGAAGGCTGAAATAAGCCCCTCTCTGGTAAAGACTGGCAAAAGCACCCTATTGTGGCTGGCCCAAGGGCTCTGTGTATACTTGGTATCAATTACCTCAGAA
Source organism: Lagopus leucura (assembly GCF_019238085.1). NCBI lineage: Eukaryota > Metazoa > Chordata > Aves > Galliformes > Phasianidae > Lagopus > Lagopus leucura. Next base: position 35,806,762 of record NW_024962335.1, on the reverse strand, counting down.
GGGGGCATTTCAAGGATCCCAAGGGTTATTGATGGGCCTTTGTAGCTGCTGCAGACACAGACAACACTAAGCAGCTGTCTGTCTGGTCGGGCCTGTCAGAAGATCCATCTGTTGTGGGGTTGCTACAAGTAAAAGAGCAACAGGTACCAACTGCCACAAAAATAGTGCACAGATGGCAGTATCACACCAACAGGGATTCCTTGTTGCCCATTTATAATTGATTCATCAACTAAAGAGTCACTGAATGACAAGCAAAAAACTCACTCCCCTTTTAACAGACTCATATGGCCAGTGTGTAAAGCCAGTAGAGAATGGAGACTGACAGTAGATTACCATGGCCTGAATGAAGTCACACCCCTGCTGGGTGCTGCTGTACCAGACGTGTTAGAACTCCAGCGTGAACTGGAATCAAAAGCAGCCAAATGGTATGCCACCACTGAAACTGCCTTCTTTTCCATTCCTTTGGCCAGGGAATGTAGGCCACAGTTTGCTTTCACCTGGAGGGGTGTTCAGTATAGCTGAAATAGTTTGCCCCAGGGTGAAAACACAGCCCGACCATTTGCCATGAGTTGATCCAAGCTGTACTGGAACAGGGCGGTGCTCCTGAGCACTTACAGTACATTGATGGCATTATCATGTGGGGCAACACAGCAAGTTTTAAGAAAGGAGAGAAAATAATCCAGATCCTTCTGCATGCTGGTTTTTCTATTAAGAGAAGCAAAGTGAAAGGACCTGCCCAGGAAATTCAGTTCCCATGTATAAAGTGGTAAGATAAACATCATCACATCCCAACAGATGTGATCAACAAAATCGCTGCCATGTCTCTGCCCACTAATAAGAAAGAGAGGCAATCTTTTCTGGGCGTAATGGTTTTTTGGAGAATGCACGTTCCAAACTATAGCCTCACTGTAAGCCCCCTTTATCAGGTGACATGGAAGAAGTATAATGTGTGGGGCCCTGAGCAGCTGGCTTTTGAACAGATTAAGCACAAGATAGCCCATACTGTGGCCCTGGGGCCTGTATGGACGGGACAGAATGTAAAGAACATCCTCTGCACTGCTGCTGGAGAGAAAGGTCCCACTCGGAGTTTGTGGCAAGGACCCTCAGGAGAGACCTGAGGCTGACCCCTGGGATTCTGGAGTCGAGCATACAGGGGGTCAGAAGAGTGCTACACTCCAACTGAAGAGGAGATCTTAGCTGTGTAAGAAGGGGTTCAGGATGTTTCTGAAGTAATCTCCTTCTAACACTCTGACTGCCAGAGCTGGATTGGATATTTAAGAGAAATGATGCCACTTGGAGCAAGTGAATTGTGCTGATTACACAATGAGCTCAGATGGGGAACTTCACCTATCTAGGAATCTTAGAGGTGATCATAGATTGGCCTTAAGGCAAAAAGTTTAGAATATTACCAAGAGAAAAGGTATCATATGATAAACAAGCCCCACCATACAACGAACTACCAGAAAATGAAAAGAAATTTGCCCTGTTCACCGATGGATCATGTCATACTGTGGGGAAGCATTGCAGATGGAAATCTGCTGTGTGGAGCTTTACACAACAAGTTGCAGAGGCCACTGAAGGAAAAACAGAATCAAGCCAATTTGCAGAGGTAAAGGCTGGCCAACTGGCCATAGGTGTTGCTGAATGGGAGAGATGGCCAATAATCTTTATACTGATTCATGGATAGTGGAAAATGCCTTGTGGAGGTGATTATCACAGAGGGAACAAAACTGCTTTAAGGAAAGTTGTCACAACAAGTCCCCAGTGATCTCCTACAGAATATTTACAGTATCTCTGGAAAGGTAGAAGTGAGAGCTTCCTGCAGATGTCCAATTTATTTATAGTAGTTGAGAAAAAAGGGAATTTTGAGGGCCTTCGGAGAAAGAGGGGGAAAGTTAGATGAGTATACACCAAAATGGCCAGTAAAGTTTGCAACCAACTTGTAAAGAAAAATACTCGCATGCATTGAGAGATGTGTCTGTGCCCGTTCTGGAAAAAAAAGACCTGAACACCATGAGATATGTCTATACATACAGTTCAAAGAGAAGCTAACCAGAAAGTTGTGTAACTTGACAGCAACCACTTGGGCTCAGTGCTCTGCTTCAGTTCCTGACAAAACCAGAAATGTAGCCTTCAGTACCTGCTAAATGAAAGCTTGTGATCACTGTGAAAGCGACAAGCAAAGGTACAAAGATGTCAGGCTACATGTGGAAAGGAAAATGAAGCAAAGAAGGTAAAGTTGTCTTTACATTAATTAGTAGATTAGCCCCATTACGGATCTTGTGAACAGCTTTAGGTGCTGGAGTTCAAAACCTATGAGAATGCTTACAGAAAATATGCCAATGATACAGGGCCTCGATACACAGTCAAACTGAACATTCTAGGAAAGACTGGGTTCCCTAATATAAAATATGCCAGGAACATTCAGTAAAATATGTGGCAGAAAGTTTAAAAACAGGAAATAGTTCTTTACACAGATTGTAATTGAACTATGGAAATTAGTGATGTGAAATTTCCGTGGCAAAAACTTAGCTGGATTCCAAAGAGACAGGGCATTGAGAAAAATATCCAGATTATCCATACATACAAATTTCAGACTGTAAAAACTTGGAATAGATTGTTATTCCAGCTATATTTTCAAATACTGAATATTAGTGTGGTGTTATACAATGTCTTTAAACATCACTTTGCCACTTAAACTTCTCAGATAACTTTCTTAAGGAAAGCCACAAGTCCCATCTGCATCAATTCTTCCTACCATCTGCTACTGAAAGTAGCATCAATGCTGCTTGATTCTACATTTGTTATACAATGTATACAGTGCATACATTTCAATTTAATTCTATGGTAGAGGATTAGGCCTTCATAGCCCAACACAACTGAAATCAAGCAAGAGTGCAGCAGGCATTTCTCTGGCCCAAATTTCAGATGATCAGTGTATTTTCCTGCTAGGAAAGGTAAAGTATTGTTCAAACTTCTCAGGATTAAGTTAGCCTTCATTCAATGGCTATTAAATCTGACAAGAGACATGACATACATGCATATTGAGCAGTGTGGGTCATTTTCAATCTTACCTGTGCCTCGTCCTGAGTCATGCCAACTGCCTTCCACACCTATAGATAGCAAAAGGAATTTAGGGCCTGGAAAAAAGTGCATATATTAGCTCAGCACCTTGTGGAGCCATGCTCTTTGTTTACAGTGAATAACAGGGATGACATGGCTACTTCTCAGTGTCTTTCCAGACTTACCAGATGATTCTTAAAAATGAGGATTGTCTCCCAATGGAAAGTCCGGTTAGTCCCTGCACCTCTAAAATAATAAACTTTAAATTTGGTTCGGTGTTCTGAAATGAACTAAGTTTCACTGAGTCAGCATTATGTTTATTTCAAATGTCATTATTCACCAATGTGTACCATTCCAAGTAATCACACACCAGATCTATCTTTTATTTCATTCAGTTCAAGTTTTCCAACTGCTCCCGCGTCAACAAAGCCTTTCAACTTTATAAAACCCTATCTCCAATACGTGGTCCTTCTCTACAGAAGGAAATTGGCTGAAACATCTTGGTCTGAAGATCCATAGGAATGTCTCTTTTACAGGTACTGCATTTTGCCCAGACAAATGTAGCTGTCACTAAAACAGGCTGAAATACTGCCATGGAAACTGCAAGACGATTCTCAGAACATACATAGACTGTGTCAATGCCTCAGTTACATCTCTCTCCCTTCCTATGATTTATCTGCTACAGAAATAGCAAAAACTGAAGTCCCACTATTTGGGGATTTGCTTTTTTATTTATTTATTTATTTATTTCTGTAAGGTATGTTTTTGCAAGACATTCCTTCTATTTAGCCTGTCTGCTTAAAGAATTATTTTGAAAAGCTACTAGGCAGATGGTCCCCAAATGTGAGTTAATAACTTGTATGTAGTTTTTGTGGAAGCTTTTTGAAATCCCTTCATGCAAAATGATTTTGCAAACTGCCATTCTTTGGCTCTGCTGGCAGGCCATTTCCAAATGGTCAAGAGAAAACGGCAGATTACATTCTATTTGTATTGCACCAGACTGTTATATTTTACAGTGGTGAAGGAGGAACAAAATCATTCACAAAGCTTTTGCTGAAGATTTTTATAGAATTTGGAACTCCTTGCTGGCTACACGGACAGGTTCTGTGTGCCTCTGTCCCTCTTCTGCAGCCCTTCTGAAGCATTACTTATCACTCAAAATAAGGCTGCTTTTTCACAAAACAGTACAGTCAGGGGATTCAGCAATCATGAGTCAGACTCCACAGCATTAACAGACTAATTTAAAAATCAGATTTAAAATGTGGAGCTCTTCCAGTCTGCCTTTGCATTGTTACAGGTGCTTCATTTTTTTCATGGTAAAAAGTTAGAAATTGCCTGATATGGGGATTTTGGTCTGAGTTTTTTTAACAAATATCACAAGGAATCCGTCACTACACCTGTGATAAAATGCTGCTATCTTTCTTAACAATTAATTAATTCCCACAAAAATCCTTCCATGTATTAATCACCAAAATTTAAGGGCCCTGCCCTTAAGCTCATCCGTAAATTTGATCCAGTACATTCAAATAATCAAGTAAGAGCTCCAAATTGATAGTTAACAGCGTGTTAGTCTTTCCCACAGATACAGCAAAACCTTCTACTACAAGGGAACAGAAAATAACACTTCCTTCTGCACTGAGCCAAAGACTGGAGGGTAAGGAACACATTTCAAGATGTGTTTTACATTGTTCCTTCTTAGAAATCCTATATTGATAATACATGTGTATCTATCTATCTACATATATTTAAATCCCTGCTCTTTTATTTCTCACAAGGAGAGGATGAGAGTACCAATATGTGAAAGTTGTGGACCATACTTCTTGCAGCGTCACTGGAGGAGTCTCAGGCACAGAATCAGTAATGAACACAGTATAAGAAAGTAAACAGATGGCATGGGTTAGACCGAAAGAGTGAAGTCTAGATTTAAACACGTTTGCAGATAACACAGCAGAGTGCATATAACTGCTGTTCTATTAGAGAGCACTAAATTAACAGTAGTTCTGGCCAGTTGTACCTAACAGTGTCATTGGAGTATATAACTGTAAACCAGGACGGCAAAAAGGACAACGTGGTCCTTAAAATGAAGAAGTTAGTCTCCCAGAAAGGAAGTGTGCCTTCCATTCTCCACCCTGATGATGTTAGATATTAGGCGAGTAGTTTGGGACTTACTTGTGCTTTTCAGTTCCGATATTAAACACGGCATATATGCTTTGCTTTTCTTCTCTCAATTCTCAAAACAGGCCAAAAAAAATTGTAGCAAAAGCTACCATTGGCCCACATTTATTTTGCTCTACCAGGGCTCTCCCTGATGAAGAATGTTTGGAGAGCATGTGGGTGAGAATGAAGGTGTGGGCTGGTATGGCTGACATCATTGTGGAGATGTACTACAGGTCACCTGATCAGGAGGATGAAGTCGCTGAGGTCTTCTAGAAGCAGCTGGAAGTAGCCTCACAATCCCATGCACTGGTTCTCATGGGGGATTTTAATCATCCAGATATTTTTTAGGTAAGCACTTACTAAGCTGATGTCTGTCCATGGGACACCTCAAGTCATCGAGAGCAACCAACGGATTCATGTCACTGGCACAACAATACAATGCTGTAGAAGAAAACAACATTGAATGGCGATTCCACCTGCCATATAATCTGTTGGGGGCCAGCCTCACTGGATGTTATAACTGTTTCCCTAAGGCTGTTCTGAAGAGAGACTCTCAGTCCCTGCAGGGGTGGACAAAGAGTCTCTGTGAAACCCTGCAGGACCTGAATGAAAGACCTAGAGATGGCAGACACAGTGCCCTGAAAATACTACAGACAACATGGGCCTCCCTGCTTAGAATCCACATTACAGGCACTGGTAATCAGGTAAAACCCCAGATAGGCAATGTAAATAATCTTCTGCCCCCTGGCCCTGAGAATTTAGATTCGAGAACCCATAGAATAAAATGGCCTTGGAAGGTGCAGGTAGAACCAAAGTGGTGTGGTTTACTTGCACCTTGGGGAAGATCATTGGAGGTGGGAGGCTGAGTAGTTATTCTGGTAATCAGTACATGGTGTATTGATATTGTGGTCAACACTATGATCTTCATTGCTAAAGAGACCCCCATCATGTTCCTCTGGCAGATCAGGACACCCCCTTTGGTGCCTGACATAGTTGTGCAGCAGCAGATATCTGGCCAAAGGTTGTGGTACAGACAGCTGGGGCATGCCCCAGTATGAGCAAAGTGTTGACCCAGTATAGGAATACAGCCTGTATCTTGCCCTGGAGGGCAGACCTTCCCCTCCTGGTTCCTCTGAAATATCTGTATTACTCCCTATGACTCTTTGAGCCTCTAGGATCATTGGAAGGAACAAAATGCTATTGAAGCTTTCCGGTGTTGCTGTAAAATCATGTGTGATACCTGGTGATGGGACAGGTGGAACAAAGGATGGACCTGCACCACACGGCTGCCTGCCTCCGGTAATACCATCAAACACACTGGGGGTGTGGTACGGACAGCCAGGATATGCCTCAGTGCAAGCTGAAGTGTTGACCCAGGACAGGAACATGACCTGTATCTTGCTGTTGGGGTTGGGCCTACCCCTTTCTTGTAACTCCGAAATATCTATGCTACTCCCTGTGAGTTTCTTTGAGTCCACATGGTTACCAGAAGGAGTAACATGGCATTGATCTGTGTGATAGCTGGCGATGGACTACACGGGACTCATGAAACATGAGTCCAACCTTCCCTTGTCCAAGAAATAGTGTTCCTCTAGGAGAACTCTTGAGTACTGGCCCATGAAAGAACACGAACTTCAACCATGAACCAATCATCAGTTGTCTCATATTTTGTCAGTCTACACCATGACAGCCAAATTGTATTAGTGCAGTGGTGTATTGGATCACTATAATGAAAAGAGCTTACCTTTAACCTGCTCAAGCAGGTTCAAGGTGAAGTATAGTGGGTGAAGTATAGTGGTAATGCTAAGTCACAGCTTGAAACAGTGTCTGAGCATCTGGTGAGAAGGCAGGACCAACTGAGGGGAGCTCAGGTGCATGCAATGCAGCAGAGTGGCTGGAGGAGGTGAAGCCAGGATCCACCCCTTCTCAGACCTCATTTAAAGGTTGGCAGTCGCACTGGGTGTTTCTTGCTGGAAATTCTTGTGTATCTGGGCCTTTCAAAGGTAAGTTGATTCTTTGCTTTGTTTCTGTGCCCATAGATGTTGCATTTGAGCAAGTCCTTACTTGTTGTAGCATAGGACCTTGTTACTCTGCTGTCACTGTTGTGCTTTCTGTTGTGTTACAGTACATATAGTTTACTTTCTTCCTCTGTTATTAATGCTTTCTTTTGAGCTCATATAGGCTGATTTGTTTAGTAATAGGGATTTTAGAATTTTAGTTTAACTACCAGTATAATGACTTAGCAAAATGAATTAGTGAGTGCTAGTTCTAAAACTTTTTCTTTCAACTTTGCTTGGTGTGCTAACAGCCTTATTTTTTTCTTAATTCTACTTCACAAGAAGCACTGGACTCATAACAGACTTTTATCTTATGCACTCACCAGGTGCTAGGACATTCTCCTCAGATTTCTTCTAGACTCTTTTGGAAGAAGCTTATTATGGCCTAACAAGAAATGGAAGTTTGCCAAATCGGGGGAAAAAAAGCAGCTAAAAGCCAGCAAAAAAGTCTCAGTGATTAGGTTTATGGTGGAAAAGTAGGGAGAAATTAAATGGGTGTACAATCACTCTAAATGCAACTGTGTGTGCCAAGAAGGTCATTCGCATACAGTAATGAGTTCTTCAAAAGGAATGAGTATGTATGCTAATGTGCTGTGTGTTTATATCTTAACTGTTTAAATGTAGAACCTGAACTCTGAGAGCATGAGCTTGTTCTTTCTCTCAGTATGTACCATGAGGAATCAAGAAATATTTTCTAACATTACCTCAGAGTTTGGAGTTTTCTTCCTGGGTTTTGGATAATAAAGCCATAGCTAATTTTGGTGTTGTTTCTTGCTGTTTTTTGAACTCAGTTTTTATTTATTATCAGTCCAGAAATAATATTTAAAACTCCTTGAATATTTCTGAGGAAATCTGTCTGTGGGCATATCTGCTCTAGAGTAGATAAGTTTTTACTCTAGCATTATGTTTCCTATTTCTTTCTCTACATCCCTTTTCATTTTATTAGATTATTTTTTTTTCTTTTCATGAAGATTATGATATAATGGAATCCATTTTGTATAAGGGATTTTTCACTGTTTGTTTGACTAATGATACTGAAGACTGTGGTAGAACTCCCAGTGATTTCCCACCCCAAAGACTGTTTACAGCATGGCATTTCCCTCAAGTTCACTGCTGGTGAAACTATATAACCTGGAGCAGCTCAGAAAGCAACGAGTGCAGATAGATTGCAGTGAAGGTATCTTTAGTAGTCTCTTTAAAAGTCACTGATTCAATTAGATCACATTAGAACTCTCACAGAAATAGCACAAGATACTTGTACTATTTCTTGCCTCTGAGGCAGCTGAGAACAATATCTGAATCAAGTTGCAAGGAAGCAATTCTGTCCTCGCAATTAAACTTCTAGTGAAGTTTTCTTCTAGAGCAGTAGCACATGTGAATTTTCCCAAAGTACAGAGCCACAAGACTGTAGTCCATTAAATAGCTGCAGTTCAACAGATGAAAAGAGATGAAACAGCAAAGATGAAACAGCCACCTTGCTCCTTTGTCAACAGTTGAACAGTGTGACCCTTATACTGTTACTCTCTTTTGACCTCAAGGACTCTACTAATAAAGCAGCATTGTGACAGGTTTGCTAGTCACATTTCATCCCAGGAAAGAAGAGGAATAAAACACTGAGCAGTCAGATGGAGGCAGATCACAATCGCTTTACTAAAAGAACCTGTGGAACATTGCCCCACTAACAAGAGAAACTGTGGTAAAGGCAGTTCTGAGACAGGTGCCTTTTGTTACAACCATTATCATGTCAGATATCTAAAAGTTGATATCAATTGAGAATCTTACCTATTTATTCTGAAATAAGGTCTTCCTCCATCCAAAAAGATGGTCTGTACGCAAGTCTGTACGCATTAAATGGGGACATCACCATGCTTTGAAACACGGTGACAACAATCCTCATAAAGCCTATTAAAAATGAAGCAGTTAAATGTCTCCTGGAACAAACCAGATAATGGAACTCTAGAACTAGATCAAAACTGAAAGGGGGAAATGAGATCAAACAGTAACTACTGTGTGCAGAAAGTAGAACTGATGGAACATCTTTGAGCTGGACCCAGAATGATGCAACATCTGGTGAAGAAAGGAAGAAGAGATTTGGAAAACCAGAACAACAGAAGTAGAGAGTTTGTTCTTTGTTTTGGTGATGCTGTGTAAGAGCATCCAGATGGCCTGACTGTACATTCAAGTTCTAATAACACACAGCCCATTTTCAAAGAATAAAGGGAGCCTTACCAGAGGACGAAGACAAGGAAATGAAAGACAAGGAATTCATAATATGTGAATCAACAAGATAATACCAGCAAACAAAGCTGGGAATACTGCTCAGTGGGATATTATTCATGCCCATAAGGATTAGTTTGATGGTGATATGTCAACTGTAGATACTGATTTGTCTCAGAGTATCACATATATTGTTGCTTAATCTAATGTCTGTACCATTTGGGTCTGATACACTTTCTGTTACTGTGGAAGTTCATGAGAACACATTCAGGGTGTGCTTTCTGGCCTCTTCTTATAGAAGCATCTTCCCAGTGAAGGGGTACCATGTCACATGTTCAAGAACTGTTTTCCAAAGATGGATATGGTCCTAATTTCTTAAATATTGAGATCCTCAGACCCTCTCTCATGGTTTAGGCTTCCTAAGTTTCACAAGTTCACTAGTGAAATTAAGGTAATAATTGTTTATTTTTAAACAGAAATTTGGGTGGAAAAAAAAAACACACCAGACTCCTCAAAAATATAAGCCAAGAATTTACTGAATTGACATTAAGTTTTGACTTTCTAACACCAGTAAGATAGGTTGAACCAATATATAAGAAGATATCTGTGATTACAGAATGAGCTGGAATAACTTGAGGCATGGTTTCTCAAGACAGAGAAGTTAACACAGTCATGGAATAATACCATCCATTCCCTTTCTCTACAATTTACTACCAATTTTATCCAACATTAGTAAATAAAAAGTTTCAAAGACACAAAGTTGTTGCAAGTTTCAGGAATAACAATGGTTAAGTAGGAGAAAAGGGGAGGAGAAAAAGCTGAATTGATACTGTAGTACAGGTTTGTCCACCCCATAGCCTGCATGTAGACTGACACAATTTGCATTGTAGCCTGCTCTCTATGCCATGCCATCATGCTCTGAAAGTAATGAATCCTATTTTATTATGCTGGCCCATGTTAGAGGCAGATGGTGGTGGTATGGCAATGATGGTGAAAGTTCAACCAACTTTCCAGTCCATTTTGTTGCTATGTAGCAGATAGAAGCATAGGGACAGTCTGAGAAAATGGTATCTGTCATGGAAGTGTACATGCAGCAGAAGTGTGCTATTGAATTCCTCCGTGTGGAAAAAATGGTGCCCATTGACATTCACCAACATTTGCTGGAAGTTTTTGGATGTTAATGCAGAGAGGAGGTGGGTGATGCGTTTCAGCAGTGGCAACAGGTTGCCTTTGCTGGTGCAGTAGGAAATCCCACACCAGTCAGAGAACAGCATTATTGAACCATCAGAGTATTTAAGACTGACCAGCAGGCATGCTAGTATTTCCAAACAGGCAAACTGAAGTCATGGCAATATGAAACAACATCTGAGAGTAGGCATTCTGTACAAAATGCAAGGAAATTTCCATGGAATCAACTAGGAGGCATGTCAGAAGCATGAACCAACAATGCTGACAGGAGTTCAAAAGGATCAGTTCTGCACCAGAAAAAGCATTCAAGTGTTACATACCTCTTCGGTCCTGTGAACTCATGGAAAGATAGTTTTTTTTTTTAATGAAAATTCCATGATTCTCAACCATGTCTTTAATCAAAAAATGGTGGCTTCTTCCTGAATGTTGCTGGAGGACAGCCTCCACAAACTAGCAGCAGTAAATTAGCAAGCCTGAAAAGTAAACCTGAGCAAGCATCAAGACCTCAGTAAGTTACTAAGTACTTTACAGACTTCTTATTTTGCATTTGGAAAAAAAAGTGATTCAAACATTATGTAAATGACAGGCAAAAATTTTCTGTGAACCCAAACAGCTCAAAAGCAAACAAGGTTTTCCAAACATGCTGCATAGTACTTCAAAAGGTATGCATATCCAATCCTTGGCCTGTGAACTTCATGTGCCTTGGCCCCTACCCCTGCATCATCATGGCAGAGGCTCTTTCGTTGTGTGGCCCAAAACAGACCCAGCTGTACATCCATTGTTTGGTAAACGTCAAATACTGATGTGCAATTGGTACTGTCTGAGCTGAAACCAGGACATAGAATGGGCACAGTGCAGTGCTAACTCAAGTTACAGCAAATAATTTTATGGATCTTGATATAATAGCTAAACCAGCCAGTTGATTAGCAAAAAATATGCAGACTAGTTTTCCGTTTTGAAAAGAATTTTGAGAACAGATTTCAAGATTGCAAAAGAATCATCAGTGGTTTGGTATATAAGCAAAACAATTTTCAGTTGATATAAACATATTACCTACAGATTTTCAAATGGAATGAACAGAGCTGCAATGAAATATAACTCAATTAAAAATAAGATATTTTTCTTTCAAGACTTGTATAAACTCTCGCTAGAAAAAAACAATCTCTTGCTTCACCATCCTGCCCTATTCATTCTGTCACTTTTGAGCAGTATGCACATTAGTGAACAAATGTTGTCAAGAATGAAGTACATAAGGTAAAGTTTAATCAGAAATCTTCACAAGAATTGAGAATTCACTAACCTGCAATCATTTCCATTGAAACAGACAAACAGATGCATTAGTTTCATAAAAGCAAGATCAAATATCCCACAAGTCTAATGTTTTAAGTTTTAATGAAAATGTTGAAAGTAAATTTTACTTAAATACAGTAATTACATATTTTACAAGGGCTGCTCTGAAATTAATGCCTCCTAATTTATGATGTTGGAACATTCCATCAAAGACAGATGGTGGTGGTATGGTGGTAGCGATTGAACTTTCCCAGCAATATTCCATTTCATTTTGCTGCTGTGTGACAGATGGCAGCAAAAGGGCAATCTGACAAACTGACATCTGATGTTGAAGTGAATGTGAGACAAAACTGTTCATTGAATTCCTTAATGTGGAGGGGGAAAAAAAAGCATTCACTGACATACACTGACACTTGCTGAGTTATGGAGACCAAACAGTGGATGTTAGCACAGTGAAGTGGTGGGTGGTGCGTTTCAGCAATGGTGATAGTGACAATGGGTCACCCCTGCTGATGCAGATTTTCACATGCGGCATGTAAGTTCTTGTCCACTGTTGGCGAAAATGCAGAGCTAATGGTGATGACTATGTTGAAAAATACTGTTTTGTAGCTGAGAATTTGCTCTATCAAACAGTATTACTGTTCTCATTGTGTCTGCTATAATTTCCATGGAAATAAATAGAAAGCATTACTTTCAGAGCATACGTGGTCTGAGACAATTCCTCTTTACTCAATATGGCCCAGGTAAGCCAAAAGTTGGACACCTATGGAATAAGAGAAGAGGAAATAAATAAAAAAGTCCATATGTAAGGACTCAATCTTACTGTCTCTTGCCCCTATGGGAGAAGAGGATGACAGGATGAGCAGCAAGATACAGAGATAACACAGATATATTCATAGAGACAGGGCACATATACCAGTATATAGGTATACATATCTATATAGATAGTTACAAAACCAAAAATCCTCTAGAGCCTGTATGGAACACTGGGACATAGAAAAAGTGAAGAAAAATCAGTAGAAGAGTTCAGCAATTACAAAACAAAATAGCATAATTAGGTAATGTACCAATCCCAGCTGGATTCTCTCTGTGGAAGAAGGGATGGGATACCAGGAGTCTGGTTCCCAGTACTGGATCAGTATTTCTGGAGGATGTAAGACAGAAACACTGGATTGAAACTGTAAGCAAACCACGGACCACTGTCTATACAGCCAAAACTTTCTCAGGCACCTCTTGCAGAGGGAGATAATCATCCACACAGTCAGAGTCTGGAGGGAAAAGGGAAAACTGGGATCTACCCTCAAGCAGAAAGTTTGCCTGTATTGTGTTTAGAAGCCAACAGCATCTGTTCCTTGTCTGTTCAAGCCATAGGTTCTGTGAGTGCTAGTGCACAGGAACAGAGTTTTAGTACAATGAATAATTACAGTTATTCAATACAGTAATAACATTGTAGGAGATTACTACTAGCACAGTGGATGACCTTGTGTAAATAAGCTGCCACAGATTCATCCACGCAGAATGAAACATTTATTCAATTGGATGTCTTCACTTTCTGTCACTGAAGTATACCCAAACCTCGAGAACAAGAAAATAGTTTTACAAGTTAAGTTGCTGCTCAGCCAGAAGCCCTAGTCTCACTGCTAATCAAGGCTTCAGAGCACATGTTATAATAAGTCAGACTTATAGTAATACAAAACAGAGCTTATCTGAAAGTTTATTCCTTTCCTGCCTTGAAAAAAATCACCTCTTTCATCCTCAGAAATGACTAAAGAGATGTTCAGGTTGCTGTTTCCTGTATAAAAAAATCCCCTTCATGCTTAGGCATACTGTAGGTAATCACTGTGAAGATTCTCCCTTGCTCGGTTGCCCTTACAGTTACAGTGCTCTCTCTCCCATTAAAAGGAGTGGAGAGGAGGCTGTGCATAACTATAAGCACTCTTTCAGAAGCTTAGTTCAAAGTACCATGAAACCCATAACATCCTCTTCATTTTGAGCAGAAGGGGAATAAGAGAAAAATATTCTATATATTACTGCCAGATTGAAGGTCAGTGAGGATAATCTCATTCAATTCTATGGGTTTTGAATGAGACTCACAGACCTTTATTTTAAGGTAGGAAAGGAGCTATTGCTGGCTGCTTAAGATATACTGTCATTGACTAGCTAACTTCTTGTGCATGAGGCAATACTCTTGTCTTTGTTACACTTTGACAATGAGAGGTCTTTTAAGCTTCATTCAGCATATGTTCATTTTCCCCAACTGACCACTAAACCAGACTGCCCAGAGACACATCCAGCCTGGCCTTGAATGTCTACAGGGATGGGGCATCCACAACCTCCTTGGGCAACCTGTTCCAGTGTGTCACCATCCTCTCTGCGAAAAAACTTCCTTCTAATATCTAACCTAGACCTCCCCTGTCTCAATTTAAAACCATTCCCCCTATTCACTATCTACCTTTGTAAACAGTTGTACCCCCTCCTGTTTATATGCTCTCTTCAAATATTGGAAGGCCACAATGAGGTCTCCCCAGAGCCTTCTCTTCTCCAAGCTAAACAAGCCCAGTTCCCTCAACCTTTCCTCATAGGAAAGGTGCTCCAGCCCTCTGATCATCCTAGTGGCCCTCCTCTGAACCTGCTCCATGTCTTTCTTGTGCTGGGAACCCCAAGCCTAAATACAGTATCCAGAAGGGGCCTCACAAAGGCTGAGTAGAGGGGGACAAATGCTTCCCTCGCCCTGCTAGCCTCTCCTCTTTTAATGCAGCCTGGAACACAGCTGGCCTTCTGGGCTGCAAGTGCACACTGCTGGTTCATGTTCAGCTTTTCACCCACCAGGACCCCACATCCCCCATCACAGAGGTGAGGCTCACCAGCCTGTAGTTCCCTGGGTTTTCCTTTCTCCCTTTCTTAAAAATAGGAGTAATGTTTCCCCTTTTCCAGTCACTGGGTATTTCATCTGACAGCCATGATTTTTCAAATATGGTGGAAAGTTGTCGACAACCACATCAGCCATTTCTCTGGGATGCACATCATCTGGCCCCACGGACTTGTGAAGATTCAGTTCATGAGAAGGTCTTAGACTTGTTCTACTGATACAGTGGGATGGGAACCACTCCTCTCACCACCCCCACAGATATGGGGAGCCTGACCACCAGTGAAGACGAAGGCAAAGCACTCACTGAGTACCTCAGATTTTTTGTGTGTCTGAGGAAGCCAGCTCCCCGTTATCTTTTGTTAGAGGCAGAATGCTCTCCTTGGTCTGTCTCCTTCTGCCTATGTACCTATAGAATCCCTTGTTATTTTTCATATCGCTTGCCAAGTTCAGCTCCATCACTCCTTGGCTTTCTTAATGCTATCTCTACACATGCGGACAACAGCCTTGTATTCCTCTTAGGCTACACAACCCTTCTTTAACTTCCTGTGTATTTTCCTTTTTTCCCTCAATTTAAGCTGCAGGTCCTTTCTCAGATATGCTGGTCACCTGCCTCCCCTGCTCGACTTCTTCTGCTGAAGAATGGAGAGCCATTATGTTCTCAGAAGGGTGTCCTTAAAGAGCTGTCAGCTCTGTTCTGTACCTATGCCTTTAATGACAGTTTCCCAGGGGATCCCATGCAGCAGTTCCTTGAGCAGCCAGAATTTTGCTCTCCTGAAGCATGGGGTCCTGACTCTACTTTTTGCCACGCCTGCATTCCTCAAGATCAACTCCACTGGTCACTACAGCCCAGGCTGCATCCAATCTTAACCTCTCTAATGCCCTCCTCTGCATTGATAAGCACCAGGTCCAATAGGGCTTCACCTCGATTTGGTTCATCTAATGCTTGGACTAAGAAGTTATCCTCAACAGATTCTAGGAATCTCCTGGATTGTCTGCCACCCTCTGTGCCGCTATCCCAGCAGATATCTGTATAGTTGAAATTCCCCACCAGGACAAGAGCCTGCAAGCACGAAACTTTCTGCAGCTGAAGCAAGAAAGACTTGCCAACAGGCTTCCCCTGATCTAGTGGCCTGCAGCAAATCCCAAACACTAGATGCCCTTTATTGGACAAATCCTTGATTTTAACCCACATGCTCTCAACCTTATCATAGCTGTTACTCAGACACAGCTCTTTGCAATCTATCCACTTCCTAACATAGAGACAACTCCCCCACCCCTCCGTCTATCCCTTCTGAAAAGCCTGTAGTCCTCAACAGAGTATTCCAATTGTGAGATTCATCCCACCATGTTTCTGTGATATCAATTAGGTCTTACTTTCCCAATTGTGCCACGCTTTCAATTTCCTATTTTTATTCCCATTCTGCGTGCATTGGTGTAGAGGCATTTCAGCTTGGCTGTTGGTTCATTGCCTTCTCAGAGGAGTCCTCCCTAGTACCTCCACAGCAAGTCTGAGATTTTCCCCTAACATCTCCCAAGGTGACAGTATTCCCATTCTCTTCTCTCTCATCTAGTACCCTCCCTTTCCCTGTCATATCTTATTAAAACTCTGCTAACCAGCCCAGCCAGCTTGCTCCCTAGAATATTTGTGCTCCTTCTAGTCAGAAGCCTCCTGTCTGCCATCAGCATTCCCAACCTGTGTCCCAAGCCATAGTACTCAAAGCCCTGAGTGCAACACCATTCACAAAGTCATTCATTCTGAAGAAGTTACATTACATACTCTAACTCAACTAAAACCCCACAAAAAGTGGAATATACAGTTTATCTAAAGTAGCTTCTTCCAGCCCAGTGCAAAGAAATAAACCAAATATTATAAAATAATATCAAAGCAATTATACAGTGTAGCAGATTCTTCTTATGAATGGAACAAAAATAACTTCAAGCATCTTCCTAATTTAAATGTGTTGTTCATAGTTAGCACAGACAAGAAATTAGTATTCATGCTACTTAGTCTGTGGATGAGTCTTGTTTTCAACAGTGGTTATAATTCTTACATAATACTCACTTCTAGTAATGCCAAGCAAATCAGCTCCTTGTCCTTTCTCCAGTCCTCTAGAATGTGTTTTTTCTCTCCTTTACAAATTCTGCCAGACAATATCCCAACTGCCTCCTATAGTCCGAGATAACAGTGTACAAATTAAGATAATCCAAAAAATACCTTTATAATGAACTCTCTTAAAAATATTTTATGCCAGGGATGAAAATAAAATATTCCCTTGAAAACAGAAAAAACAGAAAGTCATGTTCCTTTGCTTATTAACAAAAGTCCTGAACATTAAACAGTATTTCCTAGTTACGAGTCATATTTTTCTCCTGATGAAAGAATCAGACATGATTATCAGAAAGCATTTCTTTACAGCTGTCAGGAATGTTACTGCAATGAGAACACATTAATGGGTCTGCTCTGAAAAAGATTTGGACAATTGGATATTAACATGGAAAAAAAAAAAAAAAGAAATCTGTTCTGATTAAATGAGGACATACAGTCAGCTTCCTGTTGGAATTGATTATTCTCCTTCACAAATTCAGCAGACACCCCACAGTAGGAGAAAGCAGTAAGTGAACAGGAACTGATGCTGCAACTTTAAAATTTCTTTTCAACTGCATTGGGCTAGTTCTTCATGACAGATTCAACTGACTTCCTCCTTCCTGATCCCAGTGGGAAATCCTCTGTATACATTTTATTTTCTGAACAGCAAAGGAAGGAGTACTAACTTTGTCTACAAATAGATTCTGATGTAGTTACGTTTTTTATCACTTCTGTTAGACTCCCTCGGAACAAAAAGGGAGCGTAAGAGGAGACCGACTTCAATATCCTGCCATTTGCATTACTAATCATTATTGAGAGGCTTAAATCCAGAAAAAGAGAGTTAATTTGTAAGCATGAACAAAATAAGATTAGGGAAATTAGTCAAGAGGAAGAGTTATCCTATCTAGTGCCCAGACACGATAATCAGGCATAATATGAACTAGAGCCATCTCAGATATTCTGTGGCTGCCCTACTAGTTCTCAGAGGAAAAATAGGATTCTTAACATTATTACCTGACTTCCAAGACTCAGGAATGCATAGTCTTCACTGGCATTCTCAAAACAAAAGAATCAGAAATAAAAATAAATGTTTGCAGAGGAAAAATCAAAGGAGAATCTCAAGGATACTGAAATAATCCTGATATCTGGGAGAGTTACAACTACTTACGCATAAGGGGTTTCTGGACCATTGCAGATCTGCAGAGTTATCACCAGTGACCAGTGTTCACTGTACTGAGAGCTACCCAGATGTCAGAGAGAGTTGCTCTCTAGTCTGAAAATAAAAATATCATACCATACGTGGAAAGGTTCACATATGGGAAAGTTCACAAAGGCCTGTGGCACATCCAGTGTTTGCTTGCTGCCTTGCCAGGATCAACCCATCCAAATGCTGTGACAAAGTTGAAAGAAAGCATTATTGTCTCAAAGATTGTTTAGCAGCACCTGCCTGAGACCATGATAGGCTGATAAAAAGAACTTGTATGGTTGAGTGACCTATGGTTGAGTGAGAACTGGCTCTCAGCTGATGTTTGCAGGTCAGGATGACTTAAAATCATAAAATCATAAAATTGCCCATGTTTGAAAAGATCTTCAAGATTGTCACATCCAACTGCAACCCAACCATACTACCCTAACTCTAACAACCCACCACTAAATCACGTCCCTGATCACCACATCCAAATGGTTTTTAAACACATCCAGGAATGGTGACTCAACCAACTCCCTGGGGAGCCTTTTCCAGTTCTTAATCACCCTTTCTGCAAAGAAGATTTTTCTGATCTGTAACCTAAACCTCCCCTGGCACAACTTGAGGACATTTCCACTCATCCTGTCACCTGTCACCAGTGAGAAGAGACCAACCTCACTTTCACTGTAAAAAATACCTTTCAGGTATTGGAAGAGAGCAATAAGGTCTCCCCTCAGCCTCCTCTTGCCCAAGCTAAACAGCCCCAGATCCTTTAGTCTCTCTTCATAAGGCATATTCTCCAAGCCATTCACAAGTCTTGTTGCCCTTCTTTGGACTTGCTTCAACACCTCAGTGTCCCTTTTGTATTGAGGTGCCCAAAAGTGAACACAGCACTCAAGGTGGGGTGTCACCAGTGCTGAGTACAGGGGCAGGATTACTTCCTTAGTCCTGCTCACTACACTATTCTTGATACAAGCCAGGATGCCAGTGGTCACTATGGAGCGAACATGCATGCCCACCAGTCCACCAGATAGCAGGTATATGATTGCCATATGAACAACTGTTGATCACCATATGAGTGGGACAGGTGCCTTTGCCCTGAGCTACTAAAGGTGCACAAGAGCAGAATGAAGAGGAAAAAAGCTGGAAAGTTTGGGGTTATGGTTGGTGCTTCCTCCATCAAACTACAGTTGTGCAGATCAACGAGAGATTTCTAACTGATGTGCAACTCCATGCAGATTAACGAGAAGTCACTGGATCCACAGTGGTGATTATTCTCACTTCATGACCCATTTGCTAGGTCCTCTCTTTACTATTGCTAACTTCCCCATCTTCCCTGCATTCCTTAATTGCTTAGAATTTGTAACAAGTCAGTTGGGCAACATCTTGGCCTCATTTGCTGCCTTTGTCTTGCTCTGAGTACATATATATTGAACCACATCCTTCAGGAATTGGAGTGAGACTAATACCTTTTGAAACAAAACAAAACAAAGTTAAAAAAAAAAAAAAAAAAAAAAAAAAGACTTTTCCTTCAGGTATGTTTTTATTTCAGGCCATAAGAAACAAATGCTATTCTGTGTTGGTCAAAACTGACATTAGATCTTCTTCACACAAAAACATTCAAATCCACAGAAGCATGGAGCCACAATTACTGAGATTATGAAAAATAAAATGAAAGAAATTAAAACGTTCATATAACCACATATATAACTGCACAACTGAGTGCTAGCAAATTGACAGGACTGTTGAGATTAATGCTGCAGGAATGACGCATCTTACAGAGATTTGAAACTCAATAGCCTCGTCCAAATCCTAGTGTTCTGCTCAGGGATCTAGTTAGGAACTGTGGATGTCAACTGCAACTTCTCCTTGGCTGGTCTGCTTCAGTTCTTTCAGAACTGCTGCATCGTTCAGCTGTGTGAGTATCACATAATGTATTAGTACTGCTTGCCATTCTATGGGTACACTGACAAAATAAAGCTCAATCATTCCACTGCTTCTCACTGCTGCTTTTTCTGAATGAACATTGCTTGGAAAACAGTGCTATTTGCTACTAAGAGACTAATTACACCCCATAGAACTCTCTGATATCAGTTCCATTAAGTTTCTTCATACTATATATATAGTTAGTTCCTTATCATTGCTGGACAATCTGAGTCACACACAGAAGACAAGATTTCCAGGGAGCAAGCAACAAGACAGTCTCTGAGTATCGTGTGGTAATACTGTTACAGACATCCTTTCTGATTATGCCTGAATTTTGTTGCTAAACTGAAACTTAGGTGATCCATATGTATACAACATCCATGTCATGCTGCTTTGCTTAACATGAACATGCTCAAGCCATGGCCCTCCAGCTGCATGTAGCTCACCACAGATCATACTGCAGCCCACAACCTACTCCATAAGACCTTGGTGGCAGCTCCTCCCTGTGGTCAGTCTGGAAGGGCATGCAGCCGTCACTCACCAGCAACCGACCGTGAGTGCTCTAATAATGCTGTCTGGGCTGAAACCAGTACACAGAATGGATACAGTACACTGCTAACTGAAGTTACGGAAAATAATTTTATGCATTTTGATACGCTGGATGCACAGTCCTGTAAATAGCAAATAATATGCAGTCTTGCTTTCCATTTTGATGAAGAATTTGAGAGTAGGTTTCAAGATTGCTGCAGAAATCTATTTATTTATTTATTTATTTATTTTAATGATAATAATTCTATTTTCATTTGACATAAATAGATTGCCTGCAAATTTTCAAATGGAATGAGCAGAGTTGCAATCAGGCATTCAATGCAAAGAAAGCTTTGATCATCTCTCTTTACTATACTTTTACAAGACCTATCTTGCCAGAGAAAAAGATCTCTTGCTTTAAAATTGCACCTTTTTCATTTCAGTGCTTTTTGGTAGTACATACATATGTGAACAACTATTTCCCAATATGAAGCACAGCCTTCTTTTTGTTTTAATAAAAATACTAAAAATTAAAACAAAATGTTGGTGGCGTGGCAGTAGAGGTTGAACTTTCTCACCAATATTTTGTTACAGTCTATTATCAATATTCTATCGCCAATCTGTTCACAAAGATAGAATGAAGAAATGCCAGGAACATGAGCACTGTTACAAAGCACTATTTCAGCTAGAGAAATTTTGTCTTACGAGGTTTTCTCTTTAAATTTCTCGA
The DNA here is from genome assembly GCF_019238085.1 of Lagopus leucura. NCBI lineage: Eukaryota > Metazoa > Chordata > Aves > Galliformes > Phasianidae > Lagopus > Lagopus leucura. Next base: position 35,785,465 of record NW_024962335.1, on the reverse strand, counting down.
ATTGCAGGCACCGCGCTGGGCGAGGCGCAGCCAGCAGGTGGCGCCAGTGGCCCACGGCTGTCCCGGCCAACGTGGGCTGGAAGGGGGCCGAGGGTGCCCCCCCTCCACCCAGCATGCTACAAACTGATTCGGTGTGCCCACAGATGCCACAGACATCCTCTACTAACACAGGATGACTAGCAAAAGCATCAGTAGCACTACAAGTTTTTCATCAATAGTCTAAAATATCACATTTCTACTAAAAACCTTACATCTTTAGCTCAAGACTTATTTTCATTTCTCTTATTTTCTTGTTTTCTCTTGTTGTCTTAAGCCCAGTATTTTTTTCCATGAACACCAGTGTTAGGCTGGCCTTCTTCCTGAAAGCTCTTAATCCCTGCTATGCATCTTCTATCTTCTTAAAACATACCTGCTACCTTCATCCCTTTTACCGAGAAAGCCTGCATCCACTCCTCCTTTCCACTCTTCCATTCCACCTTCTCTGAGACTTCTCCAGCTCCCACATCCCACAGCATAATAGGTCTGGTATTTATGCCTGGCTAGCCTCTCTAAGATCTCAGGGCGTGCATCTCTCACCCACTCGTAATCCTGCACAGCCATGTCTCCACATGTCTCCACAGCTCTGGCATCTGCTTCTTAGCAGAGAGATACTCTGCAACCTTGCACGAGAGAGAACAATAAGCCTTGAACCAGTAGTGCTGTGGCCACTGATTTGCAGAATCAAACTCTATAACCCAGAGTCAGGTTATAAAGCAGGTATGTTTTATTCAGCATTTGGCACCAAGCTGGGTGCAAGGGGTATAGCTCCTCCGAACTTGCACGTCATAGGACGAAAGCTTGGTACAGATATAGACCGAACTAATACATAATCAGTGTTTTTCCCAGAATTCGTATTCATATTCATTACATTTCCGAGAACCCATCAGCATACGGTCCCGCCCTCTTGCACATGCGCCGTGGGCGGTGGGGGTCGTCTTCTGGTGTTCATGGGATGAAGGCTCATTGTCTTCAACCGAAGGAATCTGATCCAACCTGTTCCTTGTGTGATGCTCTCTTCAAGTTTACAATAGACTTTCAAGAAGTTCTTTTCTTATCTGGCATCACATCCTGCTTACCTGCATTTCTATGCAATAGTTAACCTTTATCTTAACTCACATTCCTATGCAGTTGTTAACCCTTATTTACTGCATATCCTGCTTGCTACATTCTTTTGTCTTGTCTTCCTTTACAGCAGGCCCATGTTTACCCTTCATCCCCAAACTCACCACACTCCATAAACATTGCTGCCTCCCAGTCTTCTTAGGGACAGAGAGGTGCAGCCTCTCTCTCAGCTCAGTCCTCTGAATAAAGTGATATGATGACCCCAGCAGAGGAAATGGCCCCAAACCACTGGCCACAGAGCAGAAAATCAGTTGTGGCCCTTCAGGTCTCCTACTCAAATGTTGGTGCTCAGTCAAGTCAGAAAGCTCTCACAGTTTCTTGTAGTATCAGAATAGTTCACCAAATAGTTCTGCTTTATTGTGTTCAACATACATCTTGCATACCATTCACTTACAAGCCACAAATTCCTGTCCCTCAAATCAGTTAATTGGCCTAGCTTCTCCCAAAACACAGTGATAAAGGATGAAAGGTTTCTTAAGCATGATAAGATTAACAATGCATACTAACAGAACGTCCTGTTTACCCTTAGACGCAAACAGGTACCATTTGCTCTCTGCCTTACACTCCAGACTCCCGAGGTTTCACAGTGATACTGTCTATCAAGGAGTCTGATTAGCTCTTTGCTGAGTGCTCACAGTTACATCTTCCCCCACACTCATGCGCTAGACTGCAGCCTAAAGTTAACTCACCAGCTTTCCTTTCTCATGTAATCTGACCCCTTCCTTACTGCCCATTGCAGGTGAAAGGAGAAAACTGAAAAGCCCAAAAGCCAGAAGATGAACATGTCTTGTTCCAAAGGATGGGGAAAATTGAGGGCATTGACTTCTGTAGACAGCAAGCCCCTTTCAACCTTTTCAACTCCTTCTGATAGATACAAAACAAAGGACTATGAGGGAACAGTGTCAGGGCTTTGCTAGCTTCAATCTCGTCTTTTCCATGTAAGAAATCATCAGAATCCCAGGAAGTTTAGTATCTGCCTCTGGAAACAGGTGCTATCAGCTAACTGGTGAAGTCTGTTATGTAGTTCAGCCAACTCTGCTTCACAGTGTTGGAAATATCCAAGTAATTTTTGTCAGGACGGTATCTCTGATAAAAGCAGATTTTATTCGCGATTGCAATGGCTGGCGTCCCGCAAGCGGTAGCGCGCCTCTGGACACAACATGACAGCCTTTATACCCTGTTTTCTCCCCCTTGCCTCCCCGCCTCCCCTGTTTCCCCACTGGCTGGGTACTCCAGGTTCACAATCTTATCAGGTTTACGTTTGCTATTTACTTGTTAATTTATTTGTTATCTGGTGTCAGTCAGTAGTCATCCTGTTGTTTCCAAGATGTCTCGGTGCTCTCCTTGTCGTACTGATATGGTGATTTTCTTTAAAGTCATCGTTAAACAAAGAGCAGGGGATGATGCCAGGCCTTCCGATGTCTCTTCAGGCGCTTCCTCGGGCATGCCATGGCTTGCTCTCTGGTTTGATCTCGTGCAGGATATTCTTGAAGTGTGTATGACAAAATATACATATATACACCTATACACAGAGTGCGCGTTTCTGGGAAGGTTCGTCTAGAGGGTAAGTGATGTAAACTTATCAGAGATCTTCCCCAAGTAAGTAGAAGGACTCTCAAAAAGAACTATGATAGTGGAGATCATGAAATAAAAATAATATTATCCAAATTCTAATGCAAAAACAACATTTGATTCCCACAACAGTAATATCCAAGTGATCCAAGGAAAGTCTCCAAGGGAGTAAATCAAGCCATTAACTTGAAAATATCACATATGCCTGGATCCTCACAGGCAACATAGAGCTACAAGGCTAAAAATAAAATTATCCTAACAGCCACTTGCCTTTGGGTGGTGTAAAAACCAATAATAGAAAAGTGTTGGTCAGGTTATGAAGTGGTAGACTATTTTTTAAACAATAAATCTATCTTTCTTCTTCTAATATGGAGACTTAGGATTTCATGGCAAGATATGTGACGTATTCCTTAAGGGTTTCCTTCCTTCACAGGAGGACAGTCATACATCATTACAATCCTAGATTAGCTGCTGTATTGAAACACAGACAGGAAATATATACTTTTCTAGTGAAGGAGATTGTTTCTATAGGCTCAGGAAGAATATTGAAAAAAAGAATAAATTAAACATTCCAGATCAAAGCAAACCTGTTCTCAGTGCTCTCATTGCCAGTTTACAGATTTTATTTTCAAATTCTTCTAATTCACAGAATCACAGAATCATAGGGGTTGGAAGGGACCTCCAGAGATCATGGAGTCCAACCCCCCTGCCAAAGCAGGTTCCCTACACCAGGTCACACAGGTAGGGGTCCAAGTGGGTCTTGAATATCTCCAGAGAAGGAGACTCCACCACCTCCCTGGGCAGCCTGTTCCAGCGCTCTGTCACCCTCACTGTAAAGAAGTTCTTGTGCACATTTCTGCAGAACTTCCTATGCTGCAGTTTCTGGCCATTTCCCCTTGTCCTGTCTCCACACACTGCTGAAAAGAGTCTGGCCTTGCCACTCTGCCCCCCACAGCTTAGAAATGTATAGACCTGGATCAGGTCCCCTCTCAGTCTTCTTTTCTCAAGGCTGAACAGACCCAGTTCACTCAGCCATTCTTCATAGGGGAGATGCTCCAGGCTCTTCACCATCTTTGTGGCTCTCCGCTGGACTCTTTCCAAGAGATCCCTGTCTTTTTTGTACTGGGGAGCCCAGAACTGCACGCAGTACTCCAGATGAGGCCTTACCAGGGCAGAGTAGAGGGGGAGGATCACCTCCCTCGACCTGCTGGACACGCTCTTTTTAATGCATCCTAGGATGCCATTGGCTCTCTTGGCCACAAGGGCACACTGCTGGCTCATGGCCAACCTGTCGTCCACCAGGAACCTGATGCGCTCTTCTTCATCCGCTCTTCTTCATCTCCTTCCTGCTCAACCAGACTGCATATCTCATCTCAGCATTATGGTGGGGCCTATTCAGGTACCTTTCATTCACTCTCTCATTATATTTGATTTATTAGCTTCAATTCTAATTATATTGTCTTTTAGTGTGTTATCTTGCATTCCGATACTATATTTAGTAAATTAGTTTGTTTCTCCTCAGACTGTTGCCACTGATTTTAATTATTTTGGGGTCCCATTTCCCTTTTCTGGAAGTATGGATTTTGCGAAATCCCTCTGCCCCGCTAATCATGGAACCGGGCTGAGCCAGCTCATAAACTGTTGACAGAAGCTCATGGGAAAGTCTTAACTCGTGTAGACAGAAACACACTCTTTCCATTGCTGCCTCTACTGCCATATAACAAATTGGACCTCTGCACTGTTCTGAGAGTTACCCCAATCCTGCCTATTTAATTTTTTTTTTTTTTTTTTTTTTTTTTTTTTTCTGACTGAGCAGCACAAAGGAAAGGGATTTGTGGAGCTAATTCAGGAAAGTGTGTTTTACTGCTGCCTGTGTATCAGAAATACCAGTGCCACTGAAGACAGAGAATTCCACGTGATCTTGTGTGGTTTATGTAGTGTACAGTATGTCTACAACTGAGCTTCTCTAGTCCCATCTGTTGGAGATGGATGTTGATTTTGCTCATCTTGCTTCCTGAATCCCAGCAATAATGATGAACAAACTTAATATTCAGTGGAGTGCTGGCAGCAGATCTAGCTGGGTACATTGAGTGCACGTGCAGGGCAAGGTTTTTTTTCTGGAGAAACATAAACAAATCTACAGGTCTGAGTGCTATGATTAAACATGTCATGATAGTCAGGTCTTTGTATCCTTTTCAATTCTGTGGATTTAAATCTATCACATTTCTTATTATTAAGTGTAATCCCCTTTTCAGGTCAAAGATGTTTTCTTTTAATCCAAACTGAATTGTTATGCTGATTTTAAATCTGACGTTGAAATACCCTTTTTTAGATTAGTCATTAGGAAGAAATCATTAACCTACAAGAGTGGTGAGACACTGGAAAATATTGCTTAGAGAAACTGTGGATGCAGCATCCCTGGAAGTATTTAAGGCAAGGTTGGATGGGCTTTTGGGCAATCTGATCTATGCCCACTGCATGGGGTTGAGAAACTAGATGATCTTTGAGGTTCCTTCCAACTCAAAGCCATTCCGTTATTCTATGATTCTATGATCATGACTACTGTCATCTGCTGAAATCTTCAAACACTTCACTTGGAGGTCCTTTTGTCCTTCGTCTGTTAAGAAGTAGCAAGATTGAACTGGTTTATACATCATTCTATTCAAATTGGACACTTTTTAATTATATTAAATAAAATGTTGAACACAGGCTTGGTGTACATCATCAAATGTACAAGAATGAGAAATACCTTTATTCTATGAATGCTTTGCAAATTACTTTTGCAAATTTGTGAAATTGATTTGGTGAGTCTTACAGCACAGATATGTTCCCAACCCACTGAAACTCAATGAAAATTTTCCGTTTACTGAACTCAGAAGATTCCAAAGAAATATTGTAGCAGTAAAAATATGTATTTCTTTTACAATGGCCTCTCATTTCTACTGCCAGTGAACATCTTTCAAATGACAAGAAAAGCTGAATCTCTCCAAAACAGAAGAGACATTGGAGGATTTCATGTCCTTGATCTGAGACATTTTTAATGTCCACAAAACTCCACAAAATTTTGATAAGTTCACTTTAAAATCAAAGCCTGTTTTCAGACTCTCAAATATATCTATAATAAAAGTTTAGTTCTGCATTTATTTGTGCCTGTATGTAGTCTGTTCGTGTCAGCTTAAGCACATGATTGATTGGCCTCATTAGATCTACCCACTACAGAAGGACAGAAAATCAACAGAATTGGAATGCAGTTGAATATCCACATGCAAGAGTGCAGGTACACCACTTAAAAGCCCAAAAATTCTACTGGTCAAATAATAATAATTATTATTATTATTTTTAATTTTCTTACTAGAGAGGATCAAAAGAACAACATCTTTTAAATATTTGTATTTCATATAAACAAATTTCAGCTAAATGCAACTAAGCTTTCAGATCCTCAGTGGGTATAAAGAGCTCTGCTAATGTCAGAGAAATTAGGCTAGTTCATGCCAGCTGAGAACCTGCAAAGCTAGATTTCCTGTAGCACAGACAAGCAGAATTCTCACACGAACTCCTCAGAGTCTTCTCCAGGATCTTTGAAAGGTTATCCTAGCACTCCTTAAGACACTTGCATGTTCTGTGACAAAGGGCATATTGCAGTCATTTATTAGTCCCTGAGCTGAAGTGAAATAAAAGTCTTATGTAGCTTGATGAAATAGATAATGCTTCATAAACTTACATGACTAACACTAGTTCAAAACTTAGCCATGGTGAAGATTGTAATAAGGAAAATATACATATATGGAACAGGAAAACCTACTGTTCAAGTTCAGATAGCCTTGTGGAGAATTACTGTTGAGATGGAACTTTTGCTCCACCTCAAATCCAGTGTCAGAAAATATTTGAACTGTGACAAATAGATAGAGATTAAGCTGCAGGGAAAAATAAAGATTAGAGCATTTATGACTATTGATCATTATTCTTTTAAAAACTTAAAACTATTATGCATATATGATGAAGAGGAGGTAGATAATTTATTGAAATATAGACAGGAAAAAAAGGTATAAAGAATACAATTAATGAACATTTTTCAAATAGCAATATAAACATAATGTTCAAGTCAAAGTCACATGAAAATTAGACTAATCTTTAGATGCATTCTATACCTGTATGTACAGCATATTTATACTAAAAGTTGGAATATAATCTCCAGAGTTGCAACATATCTAGATTACCTAAACAGAATCTAGATTAAGTAAACAGAAATGAATGCCAACAAAATAAAAAGAACAAATACTCAAATTTCTTTCAGACTGATAAGAAAATTCAATATGTTAAAATAATGGTAGAAGAAAGCCAAAAAACATGAGAACTTATTTGTAATTAAAAAAAAAAAAAAAAAAAAAGTGCAGATCAACAATAGTTTCATTTTCTTATTTCCAAACAAAATCTAAGGTAATAAAGTCTACTTGTGCCTAGGAGTGATTTCAAAAGTTTTAAACTTCTATGGGACCTCTACACACTCATTTTGTAGTACTAAAACTATTTCCGTACAGAAGATGCCTTCAAGCAGAACACATTTTTCAGCAATTTGAATGAAGAAATACAACTCACTGAGAATAAAGGCTTGATGGGGACATCACAGTTATTTGTCCACATAAAAGTTTTTCAGCAACTTCTGCTAAATCACAGTGATATGAAAACAGTGAATAAATGTGTTTGGTTTCAGTCTCTACACCATTTTCTTCCCAGTATCAGCAGGAGGAAAGCAATCAGACTTCTGTAACACAAAAACCTATAGTAAATATCAAGAGGAAGTCATTAGGCTCTACACTACAGTATTATGGTTTAGATCCAAGTGAAAGATGCACTATTATTATACTTTCTTTTCAGAGGAGTTAATGTTAACTGAGTGTCACTAAGTACAATCAGTATTTTTTCTGTTGGATATGTCTTCTTCATCAGTTTGTTTGTATATAACTAAAATATCCCAGAGAAAAATAGTATTGCTTCCCCTCTTGCAGTTTTTGCAATTATGGCATGCTTTTTTTTCACTCCGGAAAAAAATTGGTCAACTCCACTGCAGTGGATATATATAGCCTGAAGCCTTCTTTTCTGCTAGCAGTAAATACAGTGAATGTAACAACCCCCTAATGCTGAACATTTTGACATGTAACTAATTCAACTAGCTGAATGACTATTTGCAGTGGACAGATTTCCCTGCTTATCGAAATAGAACTGAGGCCTAAATACTTAAGCATTTTTCTACTTCTGATCTCCGGCTGTGAAAAAAATATAAATAGCCCTTCTCAGGAGATTAGTCCTGGAACTTTATTGAGCTTGCAGGTACGTACAAACAATGTCCTAATAAATAGTTACTGAATGGTAAATAAAATGCATTCAAAAGATAAAAAATCATGATTATTACTTCCATTTTTGTATGGCTTCAAAAACAGATGTTTTTTGCCTTACATTTTGAGAATAAAAAGACATGAAATACAAGAGTAAGTTAAATGGATAGAAGTACAAATATACAACAAATGAAAATTTCTTAAACACAGTTTAAAAAGATACAGAATATTGGAGTCGGACATACAGGAGGTCAGAAGAGTGCTACAATACAAGTGAAAAGGAGATCTTAGCCATGTATGAGGGGGTTTGAGCTGCTTCCGAAATAACTGGTACTGAAACAGAATCTCAGAATCACAGAATCACAGAAACACCAAGGTTGGAAAAGACCTTCAAGATCATCCAGTCCAACCATCCACCTATCACCAATAGTTCTCACTAAACTATGTCCCTCAACACAAAATCCAAATGTTCCTTGGACAGGGTTGGTGACTCCACCACCTCCCTAGGCAGCCCATTCCACTGCCTGACCACTCTTTCAGAGAAGTAGTATTTCCTAACATCCAGCCTAACTCTCCCCTGGTGCATTCCCTCTAGTCCTAAATTTCCTTCTAGCACCTAAACTGCCAGTGTTGAACTGGATGTTTAAAGGAAAGGTTCCTTCCACTCATCATGCTACTGATGCTACTTGGCACTTGCACACAGTGTGTGTGCAGATACTTCATTCGATCAAGCAGCCTGAAAGGTCAAGGAGGAGGATGAGCTCTATAAATGTCATCCATATTCTGAGAGCTGCAGCTGATGTGAGATGAATGTCAGGTCCCAAGAGAAATTATATAGGTCGCTCTGAAAGTAATGTCTCCTATGTACTTCCCTCAGTCAAGGCAATCTAATCTAGTGGGTGGCAACTCTGCCTATGGTAGAGGGGTTAGAATGGGATGATCTTCCATGTTCCTTCCAACCCAAGGCTTGGATCTGGAGTAGGGATGACAAAGGGATCATCTGAACTACAGTCCACTGTAATTCTAATTCACAGAAAAAAAAATTACCAAAAGATCTCAGGTATATCCCCTGGCTTCCTGCTCTGTTAAATCTGGCTATAGAGGTAACACTGGAGAAAAATAATGCGTATTGTCTTCCTATAACTGTTTTGTACTCCAAATTTCTCTTGGGGAAAACACTATATCCTGTCACCACAATTCAAGTTCTTCTTGTAGATTCCTGATGTTAATTCAGAGAAGTGTCTTTAGTTAGTGAAGTAGCCTAAGCCCACCACATGGAGGACCACCAGTGGGCATAGACGTTATCAGGTACTGAAAATATCACAGAAGGACATGAGTTCCTTCTTTGGTGCATCACTGGAAAGCACGTAAAGAAACTTCTGCACAACGAAAGCCACAAAGATAAAAACCAAGTCTTTAAAGTGTAAGAATGCTGCCCTGTTTATGTGGTGTAACTAGTTTCAAGACAGGTATTATAGTGCTCTGTTTGGAACAAGAGTTAACAGGAAAGACATTTGTCCCTTCTCCCCACCCCCTTTTCCTGCCCCTCCTCCCCCTCTCCCCCTCCCCTCCCCAATAAATAGATAGATAGATAGATAGATAGATAGATAGATAGATAATATTTAAAAAAATGCTACTAGATATTTTGGCACCAGAAATGTGAGAGAGATTTCTCCACCTTACAAAGACCTTCTGTTCTAAGAGGAAAGGTTTAGTTTGCTTCTTAAGTATCTACAGGAAGTAAGATTTGGACTTTCTGCTGTTAATTGACTTAGGCAACTTTTATATTTATTCTGTCCATGACTCACTTAGATGCCAATCGTGTCATATTTTAAGTAAGATCAGCACCAGATGGAGAGTAAACAGACTTGCTTATTAAGGGATTTTATCAAAAAATGTAATTCAGCAAATATACCTCTGAAACACAATGTTGATGTTGAAGAGTCTAACAAGCTTTCCTCAGAAACTACCTGATAGTAGGGTAACTGGCTTCAGTTTTAAATTCTCAGCAGAGGTCATCAGTATTCTCTCCTTGAACTATGCTCTATCAAAAATTGAACACTGAGTTCAATTGATATCTCTAGGAACTCAGCAGCACAGCTCCAACAACCTTCCACTGCTTTGGAAGGGAGCTTTGCCTTTTGTTTTTGAGAAAGACACTGTCAATTAGCTAAACTGCATTCTTTAACTGCCACAATCAGGATTAGATTAGCTTTTTTTATCCTGTGTGCGCAGTTTAATTAAAACAGCCCTGATATGTCCTTCACAACGAGAGCAATCATCCTGAGGAATCACTCTTCCTCTCTCCCTGCTTTTGCACAGACTAAGTGTGAGCGTAATCCTGTGGAAACTGGGGAGGAAGACCAGAAACACAATAACATCGGGAAAATAAAGAGTTTGCTGAAACAGTATCAACTTGCTCAATGTTAAGGTTCCTGCTCCTAAAGCAACTAATTGTCTATCTGCAAAGGCAAATTCAGGCTAGCAACTGTGTCTGAGAGAATATAACTTTAACCAGTGTTTCTGGAGCCTGTAGGAATTGCTGTCTTTTTGAGCCTTACAGAAGCTGTCAAACTAGCAGGACGGTTTACTAAGACTGTCTCACAAGGGGCTTTGATAATTCTTCAGAGAACTGAAAGAGAACAAAGGACGATGGCATATTTCAGTAGAGCTACACTCACCTGTGGCCAAGACTTGCAGTTTTGCTTTCATGGCAACACCTGAATGTTTCCTAAACTATAAAATAATCAGGCCCAGAATGGCTAATAAACCCATACAGCCCTCAGTGGACTCTTTCATCATTCCTTGTGTTTCCTCATAACTTACAGTGCTCACTAGAATAGCTTGGCCTCCTAAAATCTACAGAAACAACAAGGGCAAAACTTCTAGATCATAACATCCAGTTTCCTATTCAGGGAACAGTCTTACAGTGAATGTGGAAACTGATTGCTCCTGTAAAGTGCGCTCCTGCTTTAAGGAAAGTTGTCACAACGAGTCCCCAGTGATCTCCTACAGAATATTTACAGTATCTCTGGAAAGGTAGAAGTGAGAGCTTCCTGCAGATGTCCAATTTATTTATAGTAGTTGAGAAAAAAGGGAATTTTGAGGGCCTTCGGAGAAAGAGGGGGAAAGTTAGATGAGTATACACCAAAATGGCCAGTAAAGTTTGCAACCAACTTGTAAAGAAAAATACTCGCATGCATTGAGAGATGTGTCTGTGCCCGTTCTGGAAAAAAAAGACCTGAACACCATGAGATATGTCTATACATACAGTTCAAAGAGAAGCTAACCAGAAAGTTGTGTAACTTGACAGCAACCACTTGGGCTCAGTGCTCTGCTTCAGTTCCTGACAAAACCAGAAATGTAGCCTTCAGTACCTGCTAAATGAAAGCTTGTGATCACTGTGAAAGCGACAAGCAAAGGTACAAAGATGTCAGGCTACATGTGGAAAGGAAAATGAAGCAAAGAAGGTAAAGTTGTCTTTACATTAATTAGTAGATTAGCCCCATTACGGATCTTGTGAACAGCTTTAGGTGCTGGAGTTCAAAACCTATGAGAATGCTTACAGAAAATATGCCAATGATACAGGGCCTCGATACACAGTCAAACTGAACATTCTAGGAAAGACTGGGTTCCCTAATATAAAATATGCCAGGAACATTCAGTAAAATATGTGGCAGAAAGTTTAAAAACAGGAAATAGTTCTTTACACAGATTGTAATTGAACTATGGAAATTAGTGATGTGAAATTTCCGTGGCAAAAACTTAGCTGGATTCCAAAGAGACAGGGCATTGAGAAAAATATCCAGATTATCCATACATACAAATTTCAGACTGTAAAAACTTGGAATAGATTGTTATTCCAGCTATATTTTCAAATACTGAATATTAGTGTGGTGTTATACAATGTCTTTAAACATCACTTTGTCACTTAAACTTCTCAGATAACTTTCTTAAGGAAAGCCACAAGTCCCATCTGCATCAATTCTTCCTACCATCTGCTACTGAAAGTAGCATCAATGCTGCTTGATTCTACATTTGTTATACAATGTATACAGTGCATACATTTCAATTTAATTCTATGGTAGAGGATTAGGCCTTCATAGCCCAACACAACTGAAATCAAGCAAGAGTGCAGCAGGCATTTCTCTGGCCCAAATTTCAGATGATCAGTGTATTTTCCTGCTAGGAAAGGTAAAGTATTGTTCAAACTTCTCAGGATTAAGTTAGCCTTCATTCAATGGCTATTAAATCTGACAAGAGACATGACATACATGCATATTGAGCAGTGTGGGTCATTTTCAATCTTACCTGTGCCTCGTCCTGAGTCATGCCAACTGCCTTCCACACCTATAGATAGCAAAAGGAATTTAGGGCCTGGAAAAAAGTGCATATATTAGCTCAGCACCTTGTGGAGCCATGCTCTTTGTTTACAGTGAATAACAGGGATGACATGGCTACTTCTCAGTGTCTTTCCAGACTTACCAGATGATTCTTAAAAATGAGGATTGTCTCCCAATGGAAAGTCCGGTTAGTCCCTGCACCTCTAAAATAATAAACTTTAAATTTGGTTCGGTGTTCTGAAATGAACTAAGTTTCACTGAGTCAGCATTATGTTTATTTCAAATGTCATTATTCACCAATGTGTACCATTCCAAGTAATCACACACCAGATCTATCTTTTATTTCATTCAGTTCAAGTTTTCCAACTGCTCCCGCGTCAACAAAGCCTTTCAACTTTATAAAACCCTATCTCCAATACGTGGTCCTTCTCTACAGAAGGAAATTGGCTGAAACATCTTGGTCTGAAGATCCATAGGAATGTCTCTTTTACAGGTACTGCATTTTGCCCAGACAAATGTAGCTGTCACTAAAACAGGCTGAAATACTGCCATGGAAACTGCAAGACGATTCTCAGAACATACATAGACTGTGTCAATGCCTCAGTTACATCTCTCTCCCTTCCTATGATTTATCTGCTACAGAAATAGCAAAAACTGAAGTCCCACTATTTGGGGATTTGCTTTTTTATTTATTTATTTATTTCTGTAAGGTATGTTTTTGCAAGACATTCCTTCTATTTAGCCTGTCTGCTTAAAGAATTATTTTGAAAAGCTACTAGGCAGATGGTCCCCAAATGTGAGTTAATAACTTGTATGTAGTTTTTGTGGAAGCTTTTTGAAATCCCTTCATGCAAAATGATTTTGCAAACTGCCATTCTTTGGCTCTGCTGGCAGGCCATTTCCAAATGGTCAAGAGAAAACGGCAGATTACATTCTATTTGTATTGCACCAGACTGTTATATTTTACAGTGGTGAAGGAGGAACAAAATCATTCACAAAGCTTTTGCTGAAGATTTTTATAGAATTTGGAACTCCTTGCTGGCTACACGGACAGGTTCTGTGTGCCTCTGTCCCTCTTCTGCAGCCCTTCTGAAGCATTACTTATCACTCAAAATAAGGCTGCTTTTTCACAAAACAGTACAGTCAGGGGATTCAGCAATCATGAGTCAGACTCCACAGCATTAACAGACTAATTTAAAAATCAGATTTAAAATGTGGAGCTCTTCCAGTCTGCCTTTGCATTGTTACAGGTGCTTCATTTTTTTCATGGTAAAAAGTTAGAAATTGCCTGATATGGGGATTTTGGTCTGAGTTTTTTTAACAAATATCACAAGGAATCCGTCACTACACCTGTGATAAAATGCTGCTATCTTTCTTAACAATTAATTAATTCCCACAAAAATCCTTCCATGTATTAATCACCAAAATTTAAGGGCCCGGCCCTTAAGCTCATCCGTAAATTTGATCCAGTACATTCAAATAATCAAGTAAGAGCTCCAAATTGATAGTTAACAGCGTGTTAGTCTTTCCCACAGATACAGCAAAACCTTCTACTACAAGGGAACAGAAAATAACACTTCCTTCTGCACTGAGCCAAAGACTGGAGGGTAAGGAACACATTTCAAGATGTGTTTTACATTGTTCCTTCTTAGAAATCCTATATTGATAATACATGTGTATCTATCTATCTACATATATTTAAATCCCTGCTCTTTTATTTCTCACAAGGAGAGGATGAGAGTACCAATATGTGAAAGTTGTGGACCATACTTCTTGCAGCGTCACTGGAGGAGTCTCAGGCACAGAATCAGTAATGAACACAGTATAAGAAAGTAAACAGATGGCATGGGTTAGACCGAAAGAGTGAAGTCTAGATTTAAACACGTTTGCAGATAACACAGCAGAGTGCATATAACTGCTGTTCTATTAGAGAGCACTAAATTAACAGTAGTTCTGGCCAGTTGTACCTAACAGTGTCATTGGAGTATATAACTGTAAACCAGGACGGCAAAAAGGACAACGTGGTCCTTAAAATGAAGAAGTTAGTCTCCCAGAAAGGAAGTGTGCCTTCCATTCTCCACCCTGATGATGTTAGATATTAGGCGAGTAGTTTGGGACTTACTTGTGCTTTTCAGTTCCGATATTAAACACGGCATATATGCTTTGCTTTTCTTCTCTCAATTCTCAAAACAGGCCAAAAAAAATTGTAGCAAAAGCTACCATTGGCCCACATTTATTTTGCTCTACCAGGGCTCTCCCTGATGAAGAATGTTTGGAGAGCATGTGGGTGAGAATGAAGGTGTGGGCTGGTATGGCTGACATCATTGTGGAGATGTACTACAGGTCACCTGATCAGGAGGATGAAGTCGCTGAGGTCTTCTAGAAGCAGCTGGAAGTAGCCTCACAATCCCATGCACTGGTTCTCATGGGGGATTTTAATCATCCAGATATCTGTTGGGTTAGTAACACAGCCAGACACATATGGTCCAGTCTGTTCCTGCAGTACGCAGAAGATAATTTTCTGACACGTGTGGTAGAGGAGCCAATGAGGCAGGGGGTGTTTCTGGACCTTGTTCCATCCAATAGGGAGGGACTTGTTAGGAATGTGAAGTTTAGGGGCAGCTTGGGATGCAGCAATCGTGAGATGGTGAAGCTCAAGAACATGAGTGAAAGAAGTAAGGCAAAAAGTAGGGTTGTTACCCTGGACTTCCAGAGAGCTAACTCCAACCTTTTCTGGGGCCTACTTGGAAGTATTTAATGGGCTAGCATGTTAGAAGGTAAGGGGGTCCATGAGAGCTGAGCAACATTTAAACAGCATTTCTTCCAAGCTGATCGGTACATCCCTAAGAGTAGGAAATCGGGAAAGAGAGGCAGGAGACATATATGAATGAGTAAGGAGCTCATAGATAAGATCAAAAAGAATAAAAAGGTCTATGAAATGTGTAAAAATAGCTTTTTCACTAGAGAGGAGTATAGGAGTGTTGTAAGGGCCTGCAGGGATATGACTAAGTAGGATAAAGCCCACTTGGAGTTAAGTTGGCCAAGGAGATAAAGGATAATAAGAGTTTTTGCTGTTTGTTTGTTTTTTAAGTATGTCAAAGGTAAAAGGATAATGTGGGTCCCCTGCTAAACAGGGGGGTGTCCTGGTAACAGGGGAATGCTGAAAATGCGGAGATGCTGAGTACCTTCTTTGCTTTAAAGACTCCCCTCAGGACTCCTGGACCCTGGAGGGAAGAGGGAGAGTTTAGGAAATGGATAGCTTCCTTCTGGTTGAGGAGGAGGTCTAGAAGCAGAGAGGGATGAGTGTACAAAAATCAATGGACAGTATACATCCACTTGTGCTGAGGAAGCTGGCAGAGGTGATTGCCAAAGTGCTCTATTTCAGCCAAACCGCTCTATTCCATATTTGAGAGGTCTTGGAGAACAGGAAAGGTACCTGAAGACTGGAGCATAGCCGATGTCACTCTGGCCTTCAGAAATGTCAAAAAGGAGGATCTGGGACAGTATAGGCCAGTCATTCTCACCTTTGTTCCTCAAAAGACAGTGGAACAGCTTGTTCTGGATGCCATCTCCAAGCATTTGGAAGAGAAGAAGGTCACCGAGAATAGTCAGCATCAACTGAGCAAGGGGAAATCATGCTCGACCAATCTGGTAGCCTTCAGAGATGGCACCACCATCTGGGTAGATAGGAGGAGAGCAGTGGATGTCACCAACCTTGACTTCAGCAAGGCTTTTGATACTGTCTTCCATGACATCCTGATAACAAAGCTGAGAAGGCATGTGATAATGAGTGGACGGTGAGGTAGGTTGAGAACTGACTGGCTGAGCTCAGGGGGTGGTGATTGCTGGTGCAGTGTCTAGCTGGAGATCTGTGACTAGCAGTATTCCCCAGAAGTCATTGCTGGGTCTGGTCTTGTTCAACATCTTCATTGACAACCTTGATGAGGGGATAGTGTTCACCCTCAGCAATTACACCCATGACACAAAACTGGGAGGAGTGACTGACATACCTGAAGGCTGTGCTTCCATTCAGCAAGACCTGGACAGGCTGGAGAGCTGGGCAGTAAGAAACCAGACGAGGTTTAACAAACGCAAGTGACCTGCTGGAGAGGAGCTTTTCAGAGAAGGACCTTGATGTCCTGGACGACAGGCTGGCTATGAGCCAGCAGTGTGCTGTGGTGGCCAAGATGTTCAATGGGTTACTGGGGTGCATTAAAAGGAGAGTGGCCAGCAGGTCAAGGGAGGTGATTCTCCCCCTCTACTCTGCCCTCGTCTGGCCTCAGCTGGAGTACTGTATCCCGTTCTGGGCTCCCCAGTACAAAAAAAGACAGGGATATCCTGGAGAGAGGGCCACAAAGATGATAAGGGACCTGGAGCATTTCCCCTATGAAGCTGAGTGACTTGGGTCTGTTCAGCCTTGAGAAAAGAATACTCAGAGGTGATCTTATTAATGTTTATTAATAATCCTAAGTATCGGAGAGTAAGGGACAGGGTTAACCTCTTTTCAGTGATCTGTGGGGACGGGACTAGGGGAAATGGCCATAAACTAGAACGTAGGAAGTTATGTACTAATATGTAAAGAAACTGTACACACTGTAAGTGTGACAGAGCACTGGAACAGGTAGATTGTGGATTCCCCTTCTGTGGAGATATTCAAAATCTAGCTGGATGTCTACTTGTGCATCCTGCTGTAAGGGACCTGTTTTGCAGGGGGTTGGACTCAATGATCCAACAATTCTGTGATTCTAAGATAGTATGATGGATAATTGTTTGGTCAGTAGGGAGTATGAACAAACTGTCATCATAGTGTTTCATGCTTACAAAAGGAAATTTCATGAACAGTTATTCAGCTCAAGGAAGTAAAGAAATTGCAGTTAGGACTGCTGCTGTGCTGGGATGCTAAAGAATGTCCAAGCCAATGAGCTTGAACTCTGCCTATTTATAGTCCAATACAAAACAGCTAGCCTTCTTGTAAACTCTTGCCTCTCTTCCTTCTACCTCTCCAAGCGTTCCACTGCAATGCAGAAGAAAAGGATACAGGTTTTAATTTCAAGGTTTTGTTTCCTCAACTGGTAAAATACTATGATTGAGCAAGATAAACTATGACAAACTTGACCCCAAAGTTACTGAAAATTTGAGCAGTCTCTCTAAGTCTCAGTAATAACAAATTTTAGAAGTTAGAAGTCTGAGAAGTTTTTTCTAAGTACTGCTAAAGGGATGAAAGTATCTGTTAAATATGCAAAGTATTATTTGCCTTATTATTAAGTGCAATTCTGTTTCTCACTGTTGATCTATAAACATTATCTAATCAGTATTTGCTACCATTCAGAGAAGTCTATTAATATATCCTTGTTTTTGGTGTGTTTCATTCACTATGCCTTTTCTTTAATGAGAGATTTTAGGAAAGCTAATGCTTGTCCCTAAGAGGAACAGTATTCATTTGGATTTATTTTCTTTGTGTAGTCATCTACATTTACAAAAGTTGTAAAAACAATATTTTCTTCAGCATATCTTTTGGCCAAATTTGCTTTTGACCAAATTTCAAGTTCAAAAGTACTGAATTACAAAACAGAGTGACTAAAAACTTGTTTTCCAAGGGAAACAACCAAACTCATCTACAGATTGAATCCAGTTCAGGACAACGTGCTGTCTTCTGTAATATATATGAGCTGATATCATCTATTTCCATGGTACTCCATGCAGCAGTTGCAGAGCAGTCCTACCACTGAATGATATACCAAAACAGCTGTGCTAAGACTTTCTTTTAAGACCACAAATAAATCACAGTGTCCCAGTATGGAGAGTCCTGCCAAGGACAGAATACACTCTCCACAGCACAGCCACATCCCCTCAGTCTGGTGAACATGTGCTAAGGAGAAGAGAGATGATGATGGAACCAAGCATTCTGGGCTCTGGAGACTGCTGATTCTGCAAAGTTAATGGTGATGGGGAGCATTGGCACAGGAGCTCACTCTGCAAAGAAGCACATTGCCATTCATCAAGACTTATGGGAGAGCAAGCTGCATGCAGTGTACCCTGGACCATCAGAGGAGCTGCTCTCCTATTGAGCAGACCCACGGGACAACTCAGCAGATTTTGCTTCTCACAGAGACAAGAAGCAGCCAGTACGTACATGGGGCTAGTCAATGAGCTCAACTGGAGCTGAAAGACCCTGCCGCTCATTGTTTTACCTCAAGTGAAAAGCACCATCTTGTGGCTCCAAGCTCCTGCTGAGATCCCAACTGAGCAGACCAACAATGCAGCAGGAGTTGGATGGAGCTCTGGTTACAATCATAGCCAATCTGCTCTCAGTAAGTACTGATAATGCAATTGTAGACATGTCCTGCACTAGTTTAACCCATGTACAAAAAGTACAATCACTATTCACTTAGGGTGGTCTGCTTCTCCTCAAGTGAAGACTGACATTTGACCTATGCCCTAGGAAAAGCCAATGTTCATTGATGAGGCATTAGTTCTGATGAGACACTTGGAATGAGCATGCTGCAAAACCTTCAAAAATTATTAACAACCATGGTACATAGTACTAACAAGCAGTCACATTTATCCTCCAAATTCTACCACCTGCTGTGAAGTAGAAATCTGTGGATTGAATTCACTGCAATCAGCTAAGCTCAACAGTCTTTTGCCCCAGCCACAGCAGCACAAACTGGAGGAATAACCATGGGATAGGCAGGAGACTTGACTGAACCATTTTGTTTGTTATCCTTATAATTTGGACCTTGGGAGATCTCCTTTTTGCCAGGATATCTTGCTGTAGTTGCCCTCCCCTTTAGAAAGATGCTAAACTGGCTGTTTATCATCTTATCTGAAAGGGGAACTGAATATCTTCTAACAGATATTCAGAACAGAACAGAACAGAAATCCGGGGGAGAGGGTGTAAATCTCGCGCCAGGCCGTACCCATATCCGCAGCAGGTCTCCAAGGTGAACAGCCTCTGGCATGTTGGACCAATGTAGGTAAGGAAAGTCGGCAAGCCGGATCCGTAACTTCGGGATAAGGGATAAGGTGGAATTTGCTCCTATCCTTTTCCTAAATTGAGAAAGAATTGCACTCACCTGACTAGAGATACTTCATGAGAAAGACTTTTTTTCTGTAAAGGTATCTGGACCATATTTCCTACTCAACAGAGACTCTAAAACTTTATAGAATCAGCTATTGGCAGCACTCCCAGGATATTTTTATATAATATACATATTATATATATAATTGATAATAGATCTTTGAAATTGAAATAGATATAATTGCTAACCTCAAGTCAATCTGAATAGAACTCCCAGTTCACAGTTACAAAGTGAACAGAGTGGAGGATGTAATTCTGAAATAAATAAATATTACTCTGAGCATTAACACTGAAGTAATGACTTCACAACTTCTCTTTTCAGGTGTAATTATTAGAAAGGGCCCCTCCTCTTACTGGCTCCAGTGATGATTTTTTTGCTTACCTCTAGGTAAGTGGCTCTTGAATTATACTTCTGATTTCTGTCATATCAAACACTTTTTTAAGTATGCATTCTGTCTCTAAATAGAGTAGTATCTAAATATTTACTTCTGAAACTGACCTTGAAGACTGATGCCCTGCAAAGTTTTATCAAATTTTCTAGATATTAGACCCTAGCATTCTAGATCGCAGGTTCTGCTGGTATTTGCTATAGACAAATAAAATATGACTTCCACACTAAGCCTACATACTCCTTAAAATCTTCAAGATATTTGCTTAAATCTTAGAATCATAGAATCATAAAATGGCCTGGGTTGAAAAGGACCACAATGATCACCCAGTTTCAACCCCCCTGTCATCTGTAGTGTCGCCAACCACTAGACCAGGCTGCCCAGAGCCACATCCAGCTTGGCCTTGAATGCCTCCAGAGATGGGGCATCCACACCTACCTGGTCAATCTATTCCAATGCGTCACCACCCCCTGTGTGAAAAACTTCCCCCTAATATCTAACCTAAACTTCCCCTGTCTCAGTTTAAGACCATTCTTCCTTCTCCTGTCACTATCCACTCTCGTAAACAGCCATTCCTCCTCCTGCTCCTCCCTTCAAGTATTGGAAGGCCACAGTGAGGTCTCCCCGGAGCCTTCTCTTCTCCAAGCTAAATGAGCCCAGTTCCCTCAACCTTTCCTCATAGGAGAGGTGCTCCAGCCCTCTGGTCATCTTAGTGGTCCTCCTCTGGACCCGCTCCAAGAGCTCCATATCCTTCCTTTACTGGGGGGCCCAGGCCTGGATGCAGTACTGCAGATGGTGCCTCAAAAAGGCTGAGCAGAGGGGGACAATCACCTCCCTCTCCCTGCTGACCACCCCTTTTTTAATGCAGCCCAGAACACAGCTGGCCTTCTGGGCTTCAAGTGCACACTGCTGGTTCATGTCCAGCTTCTCATCCACCAGGACCCTCAAGTCCTTCTCTGCAGGGCTGCTCTCAAGGAGATCTTCCCACAGTTTCTATAAATACCTGGGATAGCCCTAACCCAAGTGCAGGCACCCTGCACTTGGCCTTGTTGAACCTCATTAGGTTTTCATGGGTCCACTTCTTCAGCCTGTGCAGGTCCCTCTGGATGGATTCTGTTCCTTCCAATGTATTGGATGCACCATTGAGCTTGGTGTCATCTGCAAACTTGCTGAGGGTGCACTCAATGCCATCATTTGTGTCGTTGATGAAGATGTTGAATAGCACCAGTCCCAAGACGGACCCTGAGGGACACTGCTTGTGACCAGCCTCCTCCCTGATACAGAACTGTTGATCACAGCCCTTTGGCTGTGTCCAGCCAGCCAATTCCTTATCCATTGAACAGTCCATCTTTCAAACCCATACCTCTCCATTTTAGAGAGAAGGACGTGGTGAGGGACCATATCAAAGGCTTTGCAGAGGTCCATGAAGATTACATCCGTCATTCTTCCTCCATCTATTGATGCTGTCACTCCATCATAAAAAGCCACCAGATTGGTCAGGCATGATCTGCCCTTGGTGAAGCCATGCTCACCAAGATCACCTCTTTGTCTCGTATGTGCTTAACATGGTAACCAGGAGGATCTGCTCCATGATCTTCCCAGACACAGAGATGAGGCTCACTGGCCTGTAGTTCTCCGGGTCTTCTTCTCTCCCTGTCTTAAAAATAGGAGTAATGTTTCCCTTTTTCCAGTCACCAGGTATTTCATCCAACAGCCATGATTTTTTAAATATGGTGGAAAGTGGCTGGCAACCATATCAGCCATTTCTCTCAGAACTCTGGGATGCACATCATCTGGCCCCGTGTACTTACATACATTCAGTTCCATGAGGAGGTCTTCAACTAGTTCCACTGTTACAGTGGGAAGGAATCTATTTCTCTCACCCACACCTAGAGGTTCAAGGTCTTGATAGATATGGGGAGACTGACCACCAGTGAAGACTGAGGGAAAGCACTTATTGAATACCTCAGCTTTTTCCATGTCTGAGGACGCCAGCTCTCCATCCTCATTTATCATAGGGGGAACACTCTCCTTGGTCTGTCTCCTCCCTCCTGATAAATGAGGACAGAGAACTGGCTTCCTCAGACGTGGAAAAAGAAGGTAAAAGAACTCAGAACCTTCCTTGGCATGACAGGTTGGTGGAGACTATGGATCTGTAATTATGGGCCTTTGGTAAAACCTTCATAGGAATTACTGAAAATTAACCACTCTAGGTTGACATGGACAGGAGAGGTGAAAAAGACATTTGAAGAACTGAAGAAGGAACTAATCAGAGTTCTAGCTCTGGACCTTCCAGACGTTACAAAACCATTCTGGCTGTTCTCTCACGAGAAGGTTTAGCCTTGGGTGCTCTTGCTCAGCAACTGGGACATCAGACAGGGATACTGACTTTTGTGAGCAGGTGGTATAACAAGTCAGTACAATGCTGGGAATTGATTGGGAATTGTACACACCCTATTGACCACATGCAAGCAGACAAGATTCAAAGATGAATCATTTTACAAAATTTTAAATAGCTAAAATTTGCCAGTTTGATAAACTTATATTGGTATCAAACAATCCATATAGCTTTGATGAGAATTAGGGTAAAACCAAGATTTAAAGAGAGTTTGAGCAATTTTAAATACTGCATGGTAGACCTTACCAACTTCAGTTTAAAGGAGAGTATCTGAATTAATTTGGTGAAAACTGCTTACAGAGATATATAATTGCATTGGGAAATCAGTTAAGCAAAATTAACAAAGCGGTTTGGGGATTCAGAAAAAGAGGCCCTCAAATCTAGCAATAAGTGATAGCTCTCACTGATTTTTCACCAGCAAGACTGGGGTGTTGTATTCAGATTCACATTCAATTAATAATCCAAACTTCAAAAAGTTCTTGGTCTTCACTTCCACAGCCTTTTCTCTTACACAAACTGTATGTATAAGATCATTCTATACTGTTTATACAGCACTGGGAGATTAATGGTGTTATATAACATTTCCTGTTTACCATTTTTTTAATGATAGAAAAATAAAATGGGAATATAGACTACCCTTGGGGCCATGCTGAGTAATCAAAACTCATGTCATTGGTGATTCAAAATAATATTCAGTTCAGTGCCTCAGAACGGATGGGAATTTCAGTGTATATCATCTCGCTGAAGATTACAAGCCACTAATAGCTATGGCACACAGGCATATAGGGCTGATGAATCTTCCACAGTGTAGTTCATGAAAAAGCATTTTTCCCCTTTTTTAAAGGTTTACAATGATTTGTTATTCATTAAGCTTAGATATATTGTGGTTTATTATATTCCAAAGCGGTTTTATTTAGGCTACTTTTCATTCGAGATTAGCTAACATGAAATCCATAATGGTAAGGAGACATTTCCTTCTTGGAATATTTGTAGAACGGCATGCACAACCTAGATTCTCTTCCCCTTTCACATTTACATGAACTTTCTCAGTTTTAGTTATCTTTTTCTCTCACTTTTGCAGCAGCAGTTTGCATAAACATGTTACAAGACTTCTGTCCTTTATATCCTGGACATAGACAAACACATGGTGTCTACTGAACTCAGTGAAGACTCTTGATAGCAGAAGTATTAGAGCAAGAGAAGGCTTTTAATAGTAGACAGCGTAATCACACTCTCATCCGGGCCAAAGAGAAGGTTCTTCATGAAGGCAGTACTGTTACTCAGTTTGCAACTTGATCGTTTCATAAGAACTGCTCTGATAAGTAGTGGCTGCAGGAACAGGCATTCCGTAGTGAGAATCTGATGTTCATATTCCAGAATCCTGCACCACCACTTATTTTCAGGCTCCCAAGCTGCACCAGGTACCTAAATAACTGCTCTTAAGTCCAGTGGGAACTGATTGCCCTAATATTTCAGCAGGGTACAGCTCATCTTTGCATAATAATTTCAAAGATCAGTACACCTGCTGAATAATGCTTTAAGTCATTAAGAGTTCATGGTAAATGTTTAGCTGAATTGTAACAGAACTATGTTTGTAGCTGCATTACTCTGTCTGGCACCAGCCTCTCTTATTAGCAAGGAAATCCTTTACTGTCTTATAAGCCAACAGAAATCATACTTCCTTGTAAAGACAGTGTCAAAACCAAGTCCAGACTGCACTTGACAACTGTTTAGAAAGCCAAGTCATATTTTGCGAGCAATTAGTTTTCCTTTTTTTTTTTTTTTTTTTTTGAAAGTTCTGCTGTGTTGTTTTTTTTGTTGCTGTTTGCTGTTTTTTTATGGAAAAAATGCAGTATGTTAAAACTGAAGGTTGAGGAATGATTTGACAAGACAGTGTCTAACCCCATGAAGAAAGCAAGATCTCAAAGAGTTTGATCTTGATTAGGACAAATTCTACTCTCAGTTATAGCAGGAATCCAGATTAGACTACCTCCAAGGGAAAGTTAAAGCCCACAGAACGTTTCAAGATGAAGTTCTGGGTAATCTCCACAAACACTAAAAGAGGTTCAAAAAGCAGTCACGACAATCTAAGAGTTTAATGTCATTAAAGGGCGAGGATTCCACTCCTCTCTCCTTGCTTACTTCTCCAAACCCCTGAACTTCCCTCTCCTGTTCTTGTACTGATTTTGACATTCACTTTCTTTCCAACTCACTAATTTGACAAAAAATATATATATATATATCATTTTTGTTGTTGCTGCACTGGATTTTCTGCCAGAATAGTGAGCTCAAGGGCTCCTCGAAGAGAAGACATCATTTGCATATCTACCTGCAAATGGATAAAACCAGTTCAGGGCATGTAACAAGTGGGCACAAAGGGAAGGAAGAAAACTGGAAAGGAAGGAGGCAGGCCAGGCCCTTCTCTTTCTATCAGCAACAGGCTTTTAAGACCCATTCAACACAGGCCAGATGTGCTTTCACCTTCATTATTTCCACACAAGTGTCACCTTGATGCAAAATGCTCCCACTAAAGCAAACAGATCTGCCTGAATATGTAATACAACTGGACTACATACTTTGTCCATCTAGTTGCAGATAGTTTCTCAGCATATTATAACACCATTCCCCATCTAAATAAACAAGCAAAGCAGCTCCCAACATCTGAAGTCAATGTGAAAGATTCAGTTCTCTATTTTCGGACTCAATGTCTTCCCCACTTTTCTCTTCCCTCTCTCCATGTTTTAGTTTGGAGATAAAATCTGTGTAATGGTTCTTCATACTAAACACAAACAATTCTACTTGCTTGGCATTCACCACGCCTGTTTTACTGAATAGGAAGGAAAAAATGTCATTAATTTGGCCATTATCATTAAACTGCATGGTAAGAGACAAGCACAATTTCAGTCTAGGCTAAAAATGTCAAAGCACTATTCTGTGAGGCTGACTTAAATTTTATCACAGCATATATAACTGAGGTACTTGCATAAACCATAATCCTGACTTAATGGTTATTTAAATGCATTAGAAAATTAGTTCAAAACAAACCTGGAGCACTGATAAGAAGGACTTTTCTTTCTGCTAGTCTTGCTGTGCCATTCAACTTGACAAAGGCATGAAACACCCTTCAACAATACAACAAGAGACTGAAGGGAAAAGAGAGATGTCCATTCCAAGAAATGTAGTCACACAACTCCTTGATTCAAGGAAGCAACTTTTTGTCAGTCTTCATTAGTAAGTTGTAAAGTGCTGCATTAACAGGATGAAGGTAATTTATCATTAGTCTTTCAAAAATATCTTAACTGTAAAATCCACTGCACTGGAAAGATTTGGTTTGGAAATAAAAGAAGGATGTGTTTTGGTGAAAGGTGATGCATTCCGCCCAAGTCCAAGGTATAATCCACACGGTGGTTATTTAAGTAGCAAGGCATGCCATGTCAGACTCTGTTGATCCCATCCATTTCCAGTCTGTGGTAATTAAAAACAATGAGCTAGGTACATAAATTGTATAGATATGTGAAGGTGACTGATGTATGTGCCAAAATAACCCAGAGTGTGAAATAAACATAGTATATATTCTACTTCCATGTGTTACTACTGTCATACCTATTCACTACCTAATGGTTTTGATCTGTTGTGCACTTGGATCAAACCTAGTAAGAGCAGGCAGTTTTTCGTTTTTTTTTAAATTATTATTATTTTATTTTTTATTTTAGTCTCAAAAACAAAACTATAAAACTGTAATATATGTGCTTCTTTTGGGGAGGACAGAAAGCACGAGACAGAATATTTAGAAATTCTAAAACTGTAAGGTGATTAATAAAATTATTTATAAAGAAGTGTATCTACAATGTTTAATAATTTAAGGCTCACAAGGAACTAATATCTCATCAGTAATAAAAACTTTCTGTGCTTAAAGCACTTTTCATACTAGACAAGCAGATCTGTAGTGATCACAAGTGAAAAACTCTACAAGTGCTGATCTGCCAATGTTCCTAGTGCTTTAATGGAGTGATATGTCTCAGGAATAAGAAATCCCCTTTCACACAAAAATAATGTTATATAGATACAAAATAAATTGGAATATTTTCAGTTTGAAACTACAGTACAAAACCCTCTTATTGTTCCCTCCCACTCCAAAATTCATTCATTCTCTGCACATGTCCCCCAGCTCTTTAACAATTTGCAGAAAATGTATTGATTACAAATGACTATTTCAAGCCAACTATGATTTGCTAATAGAAGTTTCTACAAATCAGATTTTGAATTTTCATAATTTACCAGCTCCTGCATAATGGAGAATAGTTTACATAATCTATTTTAAAAACAGGTGACCATTTGTGTCATGGAAAAAGAATATAAAAACATTTATTTCTGGAGGACTGCTCAGGACAATGATCAAATTATAAAATACAGCCTGATTTAAAGCAAAAAACGAAAAACCAAGCAACAAAACAACAACTGGTAGGAAAATAGATATAATAGCAAGTTTCTGACACCAACAAATTCTGCTGCATCTTTTAACTACAATTCTCTCCTTTCCTTACAGGTCTGTTTCCCTGCTGCTGTCCAGACAGAGGGCATAGAGTGATTTTCTGAGATCTACATTACTTTTAGCTTTGATACTGTTTTTCTCTAAAGGGCTGGTGCTGCTTTTGAACCCTTCATTATTTTCCAAGTGCACAACAGATTTGTTCAGAGAGTTTTTACTGGTTCTTCTCTTTCCATCTACCCCAGTTACGCTGCCCTGAGCACTGCTGTGTTCTTCTTTGAGCATAGATTGATCCTCATGGTCAGTCTCTCGGTGGTAGAAGTAGTTGAAGTTGGACACAATAACAGGGACAGGCAGGGCAATGGTGAGCACACCAGCGATGGCACATAAGGAGCCCACGATCTTGCCCCCCACAGTAACAGGTCGCATATCCCCGTAGCCCACAGTGGTCATGGTCACCACAGCCCACCAGAAAGCATCAGGGATGCTGGAGAAATGAGACTCAGGATCATCAGCCTCAGCAAAGTAGACAGCACTGGAGAAAAGGATCACTCCAATGAAGAGAAAGAAGATGAGGAGGCCCAGCTCTCTCATGCTGGCTTTCAAAGTCTGTCCCAAAATCTGCAACCCCTTGGAGTGCCTGGAAAGCTTGAAGATCCTGAAGACTCTGACCAAGCGGATGACTCTGAGGATGGCCAAGGACATGGCTTGTTGCTGGCCCCCACTCCCATTGCTGCTGCTACCCCCAGGCTGCTGTTGCTCATTGGCCAATTCTGTGCCCAGGGTGATGAAGTAGGGGATAATGGCCACGATGTCAATGATGTTCATGATGTTGCGGGAGAACTCAGGCTTGCTGGGGCAGGTGAAGAAACGCACAAGGAGCTCAAAGGTGAACCAGATGACACAAGTGGTCTCGATGATGAAGAAAGGGTCAGAGAGGCTACTTGGTGACTGCATGGGTGGAGTGTCTCTAGCTGTGGAGTTCAAACCCCCACTTTGTGAGGGCACAGACATGGGTATCTCTCGTTCATCCCTGAATTCAGGCAGAGTTTCCAGGCAGAAGGTGATGATGGAGATAAGGATCACCAATACAGAGACAATGGCAGTGGCCCGGGCTGAGCTGGAACTTTCAGGGTACTCAAAGATGAGCCAGACCTGGCGCTGAAACTCACTGTGGGGAAGGGGCTTCTCCTCCTCTCTGATGAAACCCTCATCCTCCCAGAAACGCTCCATGGCCTCCTTGCCCAGCTGGTAGAAGCGGATCTCATCAGCAAAGACATCAATGGAGACATTGACAGGCCGCCGAAGCTTGCCCCCAGACTGGTAGAAATAGAGGATGCCGTCAAAGCTGGGCCGGTTGCGGTCAAAGAAGTATTCATTGCGGAGCGGGTCAAAATACCGCATACGCTTATCAGGATCTCCCAACAGTGTGTCAGGAAACTGGTTGAGGGTGCCCAGCTGAGTCTCGAAGTGCAGCCCAGAGATGTTGATTAGAACCCGCTGATGGTGCATGGTGCCCCGGCTCACTGCTTTCATCTCCTCCTCCTCACCGGCCGCTGCCATGGTCATGCCCCGGTGGTGACCCCCCTCCTCCGCGAGATCCATTTCAGCAGCCGGCCGGAGGCGCAGAGCTTGTGGCTGCGGTTGGGGTCCGGACGCCGCTCGGACGTTGATGCTGCCCTCACTGCTGCTGCAGAGCCTCCTGCCGCTTCCTCGGAGGACCGGCGGGGACTTCTCCCGCTCCTCGTCCACCTGCGGCGGCGATGAGGCCGGTGGCGTACCCACCTTGCCGTCGCTCAGTCTTGCAACAGACGTGGACCCCGCGAGGCAGAGTAGCTCGCGCTGTCGCCGAGCCCCGGTGCTACCGCCGACGCTGCCGGCCGTGGCATCCTCGCCGGCCGAGATGGCCCCGCCACCGCCGTTCTCCAGAGTCACCAGCGCGATCTCCATGGGCAGCAGCGGCAGTAGGCGGGCTCCACTGAGGTGGCGGGCATTCTGTGCATGCCGACTTGCCGCTACCAGCCACCTCCGGACGTATGGGCGGCCGCGCTGTCCTGCCCTGCCCGCTCCCCCTCAGTGCTCTGCGGCCGAGCGTGTCCGAGCGCGGCCCGGGGAAGCCGGCCGGGGACCCGGATATGAACGAGCGATCATTCTGATGGTTGACGTCAGCGAGAATCCCTTCTCCCCAGCGGTGGCGGCGCCAGCCTCCCCCGGTATCAGGCTGCTGCAGCACCGCCCCGCCCCGCAGGTAGTACTGACCGCACCCGTGCTCCAACCCAGCCACTAAGTGCCCTCAGCGGAGAGAATCGTGGTGTGACCCCGCGCGGATATGTATTCCTTGCGTCGCGAAGGTCTCCGGCTGGAATTCCCGGAGCACCTCTCAAATGAAATCTAGAGCTCCTCTTGATGCGTACCCCATTTCCCGGCCCCCACCGCTTAATGAGAACAAAGAAAGGAATGGGATCTGTTTTGCTTTGCTCCCTTCCTTTCCCTGCCCTTAACATGCAGCTCCAAAAGGTGCTTCTGAGGCCAGCAGATAGCAACCGTTCCACCGGGCTGCCGGGTTATTATTTGCAATTTGGAGCCGTAGTTTCCCTTTGATGAATTCTTAAACCAACATCTAAGGCTGGTACACTTCAAAATACATGCATTTTATTAAAGAAAAAGAATTGAAGAAGCTTTATATGATGACTTCAGTTACACTTCAGTAATATAATCAATGCTGAGGTCTTACTTTCTGGATTCAAACAGTGAACTTCAAGGTCTAGAGAACAATATTCTAAATATATATACAAACAACGTAGGATTAAAATCTATACATATATATACATACGCACAGCATCAGATGTAAAAGATAGTAAATGAAAAAAACATTTTTCCTTCTAGGTGGCATCACTGCAGTGACATTTGAATCCTTGCAGCAGTAATGATAGATTCATCAAACCTAGATTTGCTGGGATTAATGAGTTTTCACTTAATGTAAACTATTGCCTCTGCGTATGAAATATGCTTAAAGATATTATAAGCCATGCCAAAACTGAAAACCATAATTATATTGAATGATTATTATAAATTATGATTTGTCTATGATCTATAATTTGCCTCTGAGAGCTAAGCACAGAATCACTGACCTGTTCTGCCTTTGTACAGCATGTTTTCTAGTACCTCACTGAAATCCTGGTGAAGAAAATGCACATTACTAACTGACACAGTTGGAAAACATGGCTGTGTTTTCTGGGTACCTTCTTAGCATCTCTAACAGTTCTGAGATCTTAGGATGTTATCTGTGTATGTGGGTACAAGGGAAGAGGGGAGGAAAGGGTGAAAGAGAGGGGAAGAAATATCTATTTCAGAAAGCAAATTTTAAGGGCGAATTTTTATTTAGCATTCCTAATTTTCTGAACATTGTGAAATGAGAAGAGCAGGCCATCTAGTAGAAAGCAAAGATATTGGAGAGAAAAGATGGCATGCAGACATAACTGAGATGTGTTATTCATGTTTTAACCTTTCCGTTAAAGAATATATTTCTTCTTATACCTATGAGTTAGCAAAAAAAAACATTTTTTACCCTGAGTACATGCATATGTGCAATCAGTTCTATACATTCCAGCATATTCACACTCAAACCTACCATTCTCTCTAGCTCCCCCTGCCATTTATTTTTTAAAATCTAGTCATCATGCCTGTTGTCATATTCTATGAATAAAGTATTGCTTTTTTTTTTCTCTGTCTGATCTGTAATTCTTCTAAGATTCCTTGCTTTACCAGCCAGCATCTAGGAGAGATGCACACAAGCTTTTCAGAAGAATAAAAGTCATTCAAAAGAAGATAGAGAAGATTCCCTATCTTCTCTTTAAAGATGAATCTGCATTCCCAAAAGTACCTTAACAACTTCTGCATGGGGAGAAAAGATGTTGTTCTGTACAGCATCCTGCCAGGGACCTGAATTACACTTACATGTGTACAGACCTGTTCAATAATATGCACCACACCTGAGACTTCTGTAATTGCTTCCCTCTGTAGTTAGAAATGCATTTTATGTATATTCAAGTGTTCTCTGGCCTTTCTTTAAGGTCCTGGGACAGATGCAACTGGCTGATCCAAGGATCACCTAATACATGCCATTACACAGCAGGAGAATCTGCTGGGAGCTGTCATTCAGTAGGACATTCCCACAGAGTAAGTTGGTGCCTTCATACAAAACAATGACCTATCCCACTTGGGGGTTTCATGTGTAGAGAGATAAGACATAGAGACAGTCTGCAGATGTTACATTCATCTACCCAATATATAAATAAAAATATGATGCTGAGATGTGGAGAGACATCTGCCAGCCTCTAGATGCTTGGTCAGCCCACAGCCCCTCCTTTTGGTAGTTGGACCAGACATGTCAGCTTCAATACATTTTGTGGGGAGAGATGCCATGAAGGTTCCTTTTTGATCTCCTTGAATTGTCTGAGTAACAGTCCCATTGTGGCAGATGGTGAGAACAGAAGAAATTGAAGGAGTTAAGGCAAATCTGTGCCTCCTCCACTTGGTTAATTCCCCAGCAGCCTGATCCTCTGTTGTGATAATTCAGGCCAGAGATAGCGAGATAGGCTGCGACAGTCCCCAGGGAGACTCCATAAAAAAAAAAAAAAGACTTTTATTTCCTGTTCAGGAGGATTAAGTGCAAGGCCATTGACAAATCACAGTAAACATCTGGATGAGAGCACTCCATCTATCAGGGCCTAATCCATGAAGTTATTCATTACTGTAGTCAGCAACTTTACATTGTTCTATATATAGTATCAGCTGATCTTTTTTAATGTTCGTCTTGGAGATGTTTTATCAACCGATTTTATTTATTGTGCAGAGCAATCTACTGCATCCTATCTTTGCCTAATTAATTATTTGGAGTAATTATGCCTTTAAAAACAAACAAACATACAAACAAACAAATCATTCAGTGCCATATTTTTCAAAAGTACCCAAAAAAATCCTGTTGTTAAAACCCAACTATGTTCCTTTATTTTATGCTGTTTTGCAGTTTTAAGCCTAAGTTTCTCTGGAAACTTTACATCACACAGTCAAGAAAAAAAAAAAATTGGAATTATTTTTTATTTTCTGTATTTTATTATAATTCAAATTAGAATCACTCTCATTAATCTTCCAGGAGAAAGTAAGCACTGAGTAAATGATCTGGTTAATTCAAAACTAATTTGGTCAGAACATCTGTACATTCACTTGAACAGTAGGAAAGATGCTGAACACTATCAGATATCAAGCTTATTCATTATACTGTGTATCTTATGAATGCAAGCTACTTTGAAAAATAAAAAGACCCACATTTTATAAGGGGAACACTTGCACACAACTGTGTCCTTGGAAGTCATCTGTCTACCCTGCCTAATACTCATTGCTGCTCACACCAAAACCTTGCCCATGTACCACATACATTGTTTTTCACACAGCTGTGCCACCTTATTTCCAGTTAAATCTGCAGGCTTTGACACTGATATTGGTGGGATCAGCATTTAGCCCAGAGGTTTTTATAAATCCAGTTGCAAAAGGATATTTTCAACCTCAAAATATTAGACTCTACCAGAGAGTATGAATCATCCAAACTTGCAATTTATGATTTCCAGTCCTTTTGACTTGCGGAGTATTACTGTGATGTAATATTTAACTGCAAGGACTTGAAAAGGAAGCAGCAAGATTAGAGATCCTACATAAGACATAAGAATGATTATGCCATCATAGAGAAAATCACAACATGGTACATACTCATAGTATCCTCAACCTGGACTACAGTCTGCTTGCCTCTCACAGCACTTCTGAAAAACTTGCCTTCCCAGTTCAGCAGCTTTTTCCAAAATATAGAAGGGTACCACATGTCCACCAAAGGTTGAGCCTTGACAGTTACTGCAAGGAGCAGATTTGGAATCCAGCCTTTCCCATAGCTGGCCTTGCATCTGTTCTCTGCCATGAACTGGTAACCTAGATCTTGAAATATGGAAACCAAAGGTGGGAGACTCCTTTTCTTCCTGAGTGGTCATCCGACTATCCTACCTGCAGTGGTTTTGATTTCTATTTTAGCTTAGGGAGAAGTACAGATGTTACTTATATTCATTTAAACATGAATCCTTTTACTTTATATTTTACAAAGTCACTTGTCTCAATAACCTGTAACAATGAGTTCTACCTACTGAAAGTCAGTTAAATAAAATCTGATTTCCTGTATCATCTTTTGCACTACAAATATATTTCATTTTCATGCAATGCTTTCTTGTTCTGCTTTTGCCATTCAGAATAAATAAGAATTCTGGACCAGTCCTCTCTGCACCATTTTACAACTACTCTACCTCTTTTTTTTTTTTTTTTTTTTTTTTTTTTTAAAAATAAAAATTTTTTTTTAATAAACCCCCTTTATCATTTTTCAACAACACCACCACTTTTTTTTTTTTTTTTTTTTTTTTTTTTGAACTGCATACATGTTGTTTCTATAACCACTCTTTATATGGAGTTACCTCTCCCACATACTTAACTACAATCATTGTCCTTGTCTAAAACATTGCT
This sequence comes from Lagopus leucura, assembly GCF_019238085.1. Lineage (NCBI taxonomy): Eukaryota > Metazoa > Chordata > Aves > Galliformes > Phasianidae > Lagopus > Lagopus leucura. The sequence goes on along the minus strand of NW_024962335.1, from coordinate 35,752,141 downwards.
TTTATTCTGTATCTTTGAAAAAATATGGTATTGGCAGGTTTTGTTACCTCTTTAGAGAGAAGGAAATGAAAAAGGAATTCCGTATAGAGCAAGTAAAACTCACATATTTTTCTTTAACTCTTCTTTGTTTGCCTGCAATTAGATAACTCTTTGAAGGAACTCAATGAAGGGTGTTGAATTTCCACCCGTACTAAGAATCCAAAGATTTCCCAAGTAACTGCCTCACACCTTTCAATATCAAGCTATGTTTTCAGGGCTCCAGAGGGTAAAAAGGCTGCCACACAAAACAGAAGAGGAGGAAGTCTAATTTTTAAGTTTTCTCTTTCCATTTCATTACAAAAATGGGGTTTATCAGTTTGAAGCAAATGTAGTCACTGAAGGCCTATAGGCAGTTTTCTGAAAGTATCTCTCAGAGCAAGACAAAAGCCAGTTCACCTCTCACACTGGTGTATTAGATGCCTAAGGACATAGTAATTTCATAAATAGCAAACAAAAATTCTTGTGCCAGTGAGAGGACAGAGACAGACAGCAGGTGCCTTCACATCCGATACATGGAAGTGCAGAGATGAGTACATGAAATTAATTACCAGCTGCATGATGGCGAGATAATGCTTCCACCACAGATACATCTGGGGTTGCAGGCTGGGCAGAGCCTAATAATCATATGTGAAGATGTGTACAAATGAATTCAGCATCCCAATAAGGAAGGCTAAGGAGAAAAGAAGCTGGTATTAGCAAGGCATACAAACCTTTAAGATAAACCTTTGATAAGCTCAAAGTCACTGTGTTTGTGCTTTCAAAATATTACACATGAACTTTCAGTCACAGTGGTGCTTAAGACATACTTCATATTCTCCATGCTCCTTTCAGCATACTTCCACACTATAGCTAGTGTTCAGAGATAGAAAAGCACTTCAAAGCTAGAAGAGAGAATTCTTCTGACTCAGGCATTTCGCACTATTCTGGTGTTAAGACTAAGTAATCGAAATGTTTCCCCTAAAAAGATGACCCCAGTTTCTTGAAAAGAGCCTGCTTTGATTGGTAAAAGAAGAAAGCAGCCTTGATATAGATTGGAGTGAGGACTGGGTATAGTCACAGCAAGAAATGGAGACAGAACCTGGACTGCTGCACCAGGCCTCACTGAATGGGGAATGAGGGATCGCTGGACTAGGTTGAGATCTAAGCAGACCTTATATAGAATGTTATTTTTCTGTTCGGACAAGGAATAGCTGGTACATGAGACAGTTAATATAGAAGTCTAAGTAATTCAAAGCAGATAGTAGAAACTGAAATGCACATATTTTTCGCATGTTTGGAAATAGGTGGTCTTCCTACCTACTAGTCAGTTCATCTGTACTGTTTATGCTATCTCCACAAGAGAATTAAAACAGAAGTTGACCAAAGAAACTTACCTTGTTTTTTAGGCATATATTTCACTCCTGACAATCAGCTGAACAGCTTAGTGTTATGACAATACACAGGCAGAGAAATCACCTGCTCTTGTAAGAAACAGGAATAAAGAAAATCTGAGAGAAGTCAAAAGAAGTTGAAGTAATAAGATTTGACAGAAGATTTTACACTAAAAATTGATGAGAATAGCAAATGATGGCTCCACACCCATTTCCTCTTTTGCTTATAGAAGCTGGTGTAATTCAAAACACACAATACACCCTGTATTATTTGGAATGGGGAGAAAGTGAAAGGTAGGATTTCTTCCACTGAGTCTCAACTACTTTTACTTTTGGATTTATGTCCCGCTCTCAAAAGATGATACATCTTAGTCTTGGACTGAGTTTTCATATAATTTACAGCTTGAGTATCAGGATTTTTCAGGATGCTTTTCAGGATGAAGGTCAATTTCTTACTGGTGCCAGAGAATGATCTACTGTACCATGCTGAATGTCCAAACTCTTCTGGGATTTTTGCTAGTAAAGACTGTTTTTGCAGATGAGTACATGTCATGTCCCTGTATTTCTGCGCACACACACATACTATCAAAAAGTGATTCTACTTTTCAGGGATGGGACTAAAAAAACAGCTGTTCTTGTTGATGAAAGTGAAGTCAGGTTGGTGAACCCACTGACAGTAGTCGTAGGAGGGCTCCACAAGCTGATTCGCTTTTCAGAAGTATATTGTGAGTTATCCCCAAAGAGAACTACTCTGAAGTCTTAAGTCAAGATTCAACTTAGTGCTTCTGATCAAGCAGAGAGATAGGATTCCACTGTTAGTTCAGTCAGCTATTTGCAGTACAGAAGAAGACCTGACAGGCTATAAAATGCTTCAGGATAACTTTCACTTCAACACAGAAGAGAATCACAAAATACTGTGAGTTGGAAGAGACCTCAAGTGAGCATCTAGTCCAACCTCTCTGCTAAAGCAGGTTCCCTAGAATAAGTTGCACTGAAAAGTGTTGAGGCAGGTTTTGAATATCTCCAGAGAAGGTGACTCTCCAAGCTCTTTGGGAAGGTTGCTCCAGTGCTCTGTCACCTTCAAAGTAAAGAAGTTTGTCCACAGGTTTGTATGGAACTTCCTATGTTGTCAGTATGTCAAGACACTGCTCCCAGCTTTATATCATCAGCAAACATACTGAAGGTGGACACTATCTCTTTATCTAGGTCCTTGATGAAGATGTTAAACAAGACCAGAACCCAGTCCCCCTGGGGAAAACTAACTACAGGTTACACAACCTTCAACCTACCGTTTTGGAAAAATCCATGGCAGATAACCAGGATGCATTCTGGTATGTGTGCAATTTCTTGCCTGCCCACTAACAGCTGTTATTCAGCCAGGCAAGCAACAGCAGATTTTGTATGGCAGTAGATACTTCAGGAGCCTTAATCTACTGGTAACTAAGATTTCAGGGAATCATCTGGCAGTTGCCAAGGTTCAAAGCTTCTTTCCCAGCACTGCTGTGAGGAAGGAGTATCTATCCATAGGAAAGGCACTGCAGAGTGGAAAGAGCGTTGTTCCTGGAACAGAGATAGGCAAACTGCATTGCAGGGCTTCTTCTAGAAAGAAGATTTTGAGAAATTTGAGCAGCATGATATCCAGTGGTAGTGTCAGACTCTCATATGCAAAATGCTGTCAAAAAACAGTGCAATGAAGTTGTGCCCTGTTCTTTAACAACATCAACTTTTTTTCCCACCAACAGAACTGAACACATGCAAACAGCATTTACTGAAAAGCATAGACCAAATAAATGCAGGATCAATCTAGGACATTAACTTATGGCACCCAATCCCATTTTGAAAAGGGAATGATTTATTTATAGTATCAGTCCCTCTATGAAGCCAAGTTGAACCCTTCCTACTCTATTCCCATATATGAAAGGTCATGGACAATCTGGTAAAGTTCCCACTGACTGGAAAATGGGAAACATAACCCCCGTTTTCAAGAAGGAAAAAAGAAAAAGAAGTTCTAGGGAACTACAGGCCAGTCAATCTCACCTCTGTGCCTGGCAAGATCATGGAGCAGATCCTCCTGAAGGCCCTACTAAGGCACATGGGAGATAAAGACAAAGTGATTGGTTGCAACCAACATGGCTTCCCTAAGGGTAAGTCATGCCTGACAAACTTGTTGGGCTTTTGTGATGGAGTTACAGCATCAGTGATAAAGGAAGAGCAATGAACGTCATCTGTGTAGTGTGTTAATGCTGCTCCTGAGATCAACAAGTCTGTCTGTTGCTTTTCAGGGTTTGGAGCTCAGAAAGCTGTGTTTATTTGCACGCCATACTGCTTTGGCTGTATAAGTGATTGATTTGCTAAGTTTCTTGTTCTTTAACAAGGCAAGGGCATGCTGCTCAGAAACTGTTTCTAACCTAGGCAAGTATTTGAAAAACTGAAAAGCTGAGATCTACACTGATATGTTCAAAGCCCATCATGTCTGGGAGCAAAACATAATACCTCATATGTTCAAACAGAAGAAACTAATGCAGCATTTTGAAAAGCTGAAGGGACCCAGATCCCTTTATGATGGCCAGAAAAATAATCTGCATATCCACAAAAGAAGCAGGGCCTACAGAACTGTACCCTCATTCCTAATTCACTTCAGCTTTAATCCACTAGCTGGCAGAGGTAGCCATAGTCATCCAAGACTGAATTTATTAGAATCTGAAACAAAAGAAAAGAAATAGAGAATCATTTTATGCTCAACCAAAAAGATGGCCATATTAATTCTAAAGTCAAAGAATCTCTCCATTTAATACTCACTGACAGAATATCCAGTTACAGCTAAGCAAATAGTAAAAACATGAAACAAAGTACCATTTTGTTATCTTAAAAAGAAAATATGGTCTCTGCATATTTGTAACTCTTTATGTAACAAGTACAGTGGTCAAAAATGCTTTATTAGAAACAGTAAATTCAATTCTAGGCTTCAGAATCCCACTGAAAGCAAATGATGTTCTCATTTACAAAGATCTTATACAATTTTGTTTTGTCTGGTTACACTTGCATATCAGTTGGAAAGCCAGAAACTATATCAAGTACCAGTGCAAACTGAACAGTCAAGTACGGACAACCAATAAGAACTATCTCTTAAGTTGAAAGGGCAAATTTCTTGACATCGGAAAGTTTTTTAAACCTATTCAGCAGTACCATCAGTTTTCAGTGCCCTGCATTAACTAAAGATCTTACAGAGAGGTTTGAACATTGTGAAGAAGCAGAAAGCAACATAATTAATACTCTTGACAGCAAGAAGATACAGTGTGCTTAGCAATCTTGGAGAAGATTGTGTTAAGTTTGAGCAAGCAATTCTTCTCAGTGGTAGGTCCCTCACCAACTAGATCTGAGAGAAAATAAGGAATTTCCATATCCTCTATACACTGTGTCTACCTGGGAGATGCCAATTTTTAACTCATTCATTAAGGAATGCTTCAACATAAATTTAATTATGAAATGAAGATTCAGAAATGGGAGAAAATACAAATTTTTATGAATATTTTGTCACTTTCAACAGGACAGTATTGACTCTTGTGGCAAAATGCAAATATGTCTAAATGGTCTCCCACTCCCTTCATTAGAGTCCATCATCAATATCTGTTTATAAGGCTCTGACTTTTCAATACTTGCTAAACTCTCACCAAGGAGGGGCCAATTCTGTCTTCTCACCTCAAAATATTTAGCTTGATATCATCATGGCTATACCGTAGGCAACCAGCAGACTTCACAGCTTCAGCAGTTTCTATGCGCACATGCAGAAGGAGGACCCTGTGCTCTTCTGCAAGGAGGTAGAAGAGAAGTGTGACTGGTGGTAGAGAGTGGACTAGGGGCCACAATTCCACCTCAGGCCTCAAAAGCAACACACAGCCTAAGTTGGCACATCTCACAAACTGTTGGGCAGGTTTGTTTAGTCACTTCCCTTTAGCCTGCTCTCTGTTGCACACTCGGTGGTGGAAAACTGATATTGCATGATAATACAAAGCAATCCTGCAGCTCTTCTCCTACCCTTGGTTTCATGTGACATACTTCTAAGAGGCCTTAGCTCTGCACTAGTATTAGAGATGTAGCATCCCAAAGACTGCTTTACAAAGCACCAGCCTTCTATTGCACAGTAGGAAAGAGATCTTTCCTGTATGTGAGGATGAGCTGGAGTCCTTATCACAGGCTGCATGCTTGAGGAAGATGTGGTTCAAGACATCTTCTGCAGGGATCTGCATAACAAAACAAGCACTTTCTGGATCTTCAAGATTGTAAGTTTTTATGGCTAAATAATAGATTTTTTCCATCACTAATGTTACTTTCTTCATGTCCCACAATACTCAGGATATCTGAAATTCTCCACTGTCTCATTTTTATATCTACCTATACGTCTGTATAGACTCTCTTAAAAGCATGTTGTTTTGCTGTAAAATTACAAAAATCTTCCCTCTGCTAAAACTGCTCTTCATTTCTTCAGGAAAAGAAAGCTCAATATTCTTTCACGCTACCTGGTCCCAGTCCTGCCTCATCCCTAATCCACAAAAATGTAGGACACAAAACCACCCTAGTCCTCATTCTTGCATTCTTCCCATTTTCTCAAGGTGGTTACTGTTCTGCTAAACTTCCTCGTTATCTCTCTTCAGATTCAAGTGCCTCTCACTGTTTCAGACCCACTGAAGTTCTCTGCTGAATTTTAGTTGTTGTCTTACTCGTGAATCCATGAGCCTCAAGGCATTTTTTTTTAAATGCCATTCCTGTCCCACACTACTCTACTAATCCCCATTCCTTCTAAAACTACACATCTTTGACTATTCTTGTTTTATGGAATTTACAGACCATATCAAGAGCATTTTAATTCTCCAGTTCTGTATTTAACAATCTATCTGAAGTCCTGAACTCCAATTTAGACTTCTGGAATTCAAATCCTGAAACATTTTACATTCTATACACTATGCCCTTTCCCTATTCCCCGTGCCCCTTACATTAGACCTGTCATCCACCTTTGTGGTAATTTGTGACATTTAACTCTGGGGATTCCACAGAGATTTGCCCAACTGAACTCATAGCTACTGAAGACCCAAGGTCTCCTAACTGTAAAGTGACAAATCTCAAACACAATACAATGTTGCTTTTTTCATTTGAGAATAGGTTATATTGGCATCACAGCAAGTTTAAATCTCAAAGTATCAGTTCTAAACAGTCTACTTGGTTTTCCCACAACATGCATTTTTACACATGCATTTAAAGAAAAGTTTTCCATAATATTCTGGAGTTAAGATGCAATTCTGAGGCCATCTTTCTTGTCATTATGTCAGAGCTCTTTGAAGGTTGAACAGAAAGTTTCTGAGAGTTCCATAATACAGCCAGCTCCCCATCACCTTTACTGCAATCTAGATAGGTGTCCCTGAGAAATATTTGAAGTTTTAAATGAAGTTTAAGGAAAAATCAAAATCCACCCAATGAAAAAATGTAGGCACATAAGAGGTGAGGGTTCATTTTAGTTTTGTTTTTTATGATCATGCTGTTCACATGGAAATTGCTACTGAAGTGTTCACCTCTACCTACCTCCACTTTCAAGGATGTAGTTTTAGAATTCTTGAATTTTCTGACAATTTAAAGCCATCGCAAGTTTTGGAAAGAAACCAGAATTAGCATACCCAAGATCAGCCCCATTTATCCTATGCTTGATTGCCCCTGAAAAAGGCTTGAGACTACAGCTACTGAGCAGAAAATATGTATATCACTCTGAAAATAATGCCTTTTACTTATTTCCATGGAAATGACAAAAGATAAAAAGAGCACAGTAACACTGTTTGATAGAGCAATTTTTCAGCTACAGAACACTATTTTTCAACACAGTCAACACCATTAGCTGTGTATTTTTTGCCAGCAATGAACAAGAGCCCACATGCTACATTCATAAAAGCCTGAACCAGCAGACTTCTGTCACCACTGCTGAAATCCACCACCTACTGCTTCACTGTGCTGACATCACTGCTTAGTCTCCATAAAAGCTCAGAAACATTGAGAATAGTGCGATGGTGTGATTTTTTTCCACATGAAGGAATTCAGTTCTACACCTTTTCTTCATAGACACTTCCACGTCAAACGACTTTTCATCAAACTACCCCTCTGCTGCTATCTATTGCATGGCAATAAAACTTAATGGAATTGGCAGGAAAGTTCAACCTCCACTGCCATATTGCCACCATCTGCCTCTGACATCACTGATGAACATAATAAAGTAGGAGACATTACTTTTGGAGCAGTCCTCATAATTCATTCTTGATAGAAGTTAAAATCTTGGACCATGATTACAGCCATGTTTTAAGAAAGAAAGACTTCCCTTGTAAAATTAAGCTATTTGTTTATCTTCTATCTTCAGTCTTCACAGTTTTGTTGATATTTTACCAGCAAAAACAAAACAAAACAAAAAACTCCAACTTGCTGTGTTCAAAATATAAGATCTAGGAGTTCTCTCTACCATCTGGGAAAGTCAATCATGGTATTTACCAAAGTGGAGTAGGTGCCATAATTGCAGTTTTCTGTAGGCATCCTAGTGGATTCTCCATGCTACCAGGCAACTTAGGAGTAATTAATCACTCTTGAAGTTCCGGAGATGTTAGCTGTGCTATGTTTGTTATTTGGCTTTCTCAGGTCCAGTTTATACTAGTTGCTCTATTGCATATATTGTAATAAAATATAATATACATAAAATAAGGTTTCTTCTCTACCCTTCTTTCCTGTGGTAGTGAGAGTTTTTCAGTTATACTTGGAAGTATCAAGTTTGTCTAGAAAACTTTACTGCAGTTACTTTTAACAGTCTATGTTAATATACCTTAGTTCTACCACATTCGAAAATAGATTATGGCTTTTTCCAAGTTTCTTTTTTTGGTACCAAGAAAAGCATGTTTCTCCTTTGAATTCTGATATACTGCTAACTCCACAAGTATCCACACCTCATTTGGAAGTGTTTCCCACTATCCTGTGCCCACACTCCCTAGTGCAAGAGGCAGTAGCCTGTGAATTACATGGCAGGGAAACTGTGGCCTAATATCAGGCTTCTTATGCTGGTAAATAGGTGTTTTAAAGGGCCTTGTAAACAGTTTCTTAGCAGCCAGACAAAACAATTCTGATGGAATTACAAATGCATAGAGTGTGCCTGGCACTATTTACCAGCTGTACTTGTGGCTTTGCATATTTGGACAAACAATATTAAAAGTAATATGCTTGATGTATCCCAATTGTACATATACATTCAGGTGAAACGTAACAAAATGTGGCTGTACCTAAACCTACCTGTCTGAAACCTCACAGCCTCACATACAACAGCACTGTTATGCTGACATAAGATAATCTGTACATATATCTACTCTGAAGTCAAGCACTACTGTCAACTCTTTGGCCTGCTCTCTGACATAAACACTGAGGCCCTCAGCACAAGTGCATCATGTGTGTCCCGGCACAGAAGCATATGCCCTTGTAATCCAGGCAGAATCTGCCAGCAGAGATTAGTTGGTGATTATCAACTGGCTCAGAGTCAGTCCATCAGGGATTTAGTACTACTACATGTGCTCAGATGCTCCATATACATTCCACTTTTGTGCTTCCCCCAAACCATAAAACATAAGCTTCAAATAAAAGAGAGAATCTGAGAAGAAGGAGTAGACTTACCCCAACAGAACAGCTGCCTTCAGATCTCTCTTTCTTCAGGATGCCCCCAGCACAAATTTTTCCTGTCAGTCTGGATACATGCAGCAGACAACAAACCAAGAAGCTGCAAGAGCACATGTCACTAAGTAGATGTTTTGCCCAGTTTTCTTCTCCAAAAATGAAATGAATGCGTGGTCTCTTGGGTCTCACATGAATGTGGCTGATATTAACACCTGCTAAGTACCACTTAGAGACCCCCATCCTTAGACATTGTAAACTCACTACAAGATGTAGACACTTCATTGATGTCGAATGCAATTTTATAACTTTGCCAGAGTTGAGGTTACATTGCAACTCTTTCCCCTCTCTCTTGCCTCTCCCCACAAAATTGATCACAATAAGGAATTAGAAAGAGAAGAAGAATGAATACTGAACAGGGATTCTACAGGAATGAGCCACTGACCTTTAGTCTCACACTTGGAAGCTCGGCCAAATTCTTATACGGAAGCCAGACCAACATTTCAGCTGCAGATTCTTCAGGACAGAGAGACTGCCGAGAGATTTCATTCTGATTTAAATTCAGTAAGTTACCATTCCTCCTCAGATCGCTGCTATTGTGTTTTCTCTTCGTTAAAACTACCTGCAAGATCTCTGCCCTTCCCTCTCTCCCAGAGTGCATGCGGCCGGCCTGGGGCCAGCCGGGTTGCGGCAAACGGTTAGTACCCCTTCCTTTTTTTTTCTTTTTCCCGGGGCTTGTGCCCCTCCCCTGTCACGGACTTGTATCTAAGGATAACCCCGTGACAACTATTGGTGGAAAATGCAGGCAACTATAGTTTTTTACTTCATCTTAAGAGTGTTATATAGAGGACTAAGGACCCTTATGTTCCTTGGAACATGTTGGCTCCTTTTCAAGCTCCTCATATTCTGTTTCGGAGTTATAGAATCATAGAATCATAGAATCATAGAATCATAGAATCACCAAGGTTGGAAAAGACCTAAAAGATCACCCAGTCCAACCGTTCACCTATTCCCAATAGCTCCTACTAAACCATGTCCCTCAACACAACATCCAGTCTTTCCTTGAACACCCCCAGGGTCGGTGATTCCACCACCTCCCTGGGCAGTCCATTCCAGTGCCTGACCACCCTTTCTGAAAAGTAATACTTCCTCATGTCCAGCCTGAATCTCCCCTGCCGTAGCTTGAAACCATTCCCCCTGGTCCTATCACTAATGACACGAGAGAAGAGGCCGACCCCCAGCTCACTACAACCTCCCTTCAGGAAGTTATAGAGAGCAATAAGGTCTCCCCTGAGCCTCCTCTTCTCCAGGCTGAACATTCCCAGCTCCTTCAGCCTCTCCTCATATGGCCTGTGTTCCAGACCCCTCACCAGCTTTGTTGCCCTTCTTTGAACACGTTCCAGGGCCTCAATATCTTTCTTGCAGTGAGGGGCCCAAAACTGGACACAGTACTCGAGGTGCAGCCTCACTAGTGCTGAATATAGGGAAACAATCACTTCTCTGCTCCTGCTTGCAACACTGTTTCTGATGCAAGCCAGGATACCATTGGCCTTCTTGGCCACCTGGGCACACTGTCGGCTCATGTTCAGCCGAGCATCAATCAATACCCCCAGGTCCATTTCCTCTACGCAGTCCTCCAGCCACACCGCCCCAAGCCTGTAGCGTCACCTGGGGTTGTTGTGGCCGAAGTGCAGGACCCGGCATTTGGCCTTGTTGAAACTCATCCCATTGGCTCCAGCCCAGATATTGGCTCCAGTTGCAGATATCTATAGTCATTTAAGGGCACTGATAGAGATACCTGCCTGATATTTACTTTTGTCCCTAGAGATCAATCGGGATGAACCCATGGCAGTATCAGAAACACCCAGTGAAGACCAGGATGATCAAAAGAACCTGCTGAAGGAGTTGGTCGAACTGATTAAAGTCTCATCTATCAAAGGCAAACGCCCCCCTACTCAAGCAGTAAATTTATGTTTTGTGCTGCCCTGTGGAGCTACTTATGTGAGCATGAAGAGGATGTGAAGAAGTGGCATGACAAACCCACTCCACAGGTGAGAGAATTATAAAGCATATCAACCACCACTGAAGTTGCTCCCGTTACTGCAGATAACAAATAGAAGGACCCTGCCTTCAGCCAGGGGGAGGAAAGGAATAATAGAGTGTATTGGACTGTGTGGATTCAATGGCCTGGCACATCAGAACCACAGGAATATAAAGCACTGATGGACACTGGTGCCCACAGTGCACTCTGATGTCCTTGAGTTACAAAGGAACGGAACTGATTTATATTTCTGGAGTGACTGGAAGCTCTCAGGAATTGTCTGTGTTGGAGGCAGAAATAAGCCTCACTGGAAAAAACTGGCAGAAGCATCCCATAGTAAATGGACAGGAGGCTCCATGCATGCTTGGTATAGATTATCTTAGAGGGGGTATTTCGAGGATCCTAAGGGGTATAGATGGACTTATGAAATAGCTCCTGTAGATACAGACAGCATTAAGCAGCTGTCCGTCTGGTCTGGCATGTCAAAAGACCCACCCACCTGTTGTGGGGTTACTACAGGTAAGAGAGCAGCAGGTACTCATCGCTACAAAAATGGTGCACAGATGGCAGTACCACACCAACAGGGATTCCTTGCTCCCTGTTCAGAAGTTAATTTGTCAGCTAGAGAGTGAGGGAGTGATCAGCAAAACTCACTCACCTTTTAACAACCTCATATGGCCAGTGCGTAAAGCCAGTGGAGAATGGAGGCTGACAGTAAACTACTGTGGCCTGAATGAGGTCACACCCCCACTGAGTGCTGCTGTGGCAGATATGTCAGAACTCCAGTATGAGCTGGAGTCAAAAGCAGCCAAATGGTAAGCCACCACTGACATTGCCAATGCATTCTTCTCCATTCCTTTGGCCACAGAATGCAGGCCACAGCTTGCTTTTACTTGAAGGGGTGCTCAGTACATGTGGAACCATTTGCCCCAGGGGTACAGCTTGACTATTTGCCATAAGCTGATCCAAACCACAATGGAGTGTAGGTAGTTTTCTCATCAATCCTCCAGGTGAGGGGAACAGGCAGGGAAAGGACTGACAGAATTAAGAAGATATTGACAAGTGGCTAAGGGAGTGGTGTTGGGTAAAGGGCTTTAGCTACTTATGTCATGGAACTAATTTTGAGAACTCTGGTTTTCTGGGAAAGGACAGGGTTCGTCTTTGTCAGACAAGGGAAAGATCATCTTTGTCAGCAAGATTTCCAATGTAATTCCTTGGGGCAACCCACTTTGAGGCTGACAATAGTAATGGATGCCCTTGGCCTGGAGTAGAATCACAGGCTAGTAAGACAGCTCCTAAGGTTCAGGACACAGTAACTCTAATTGGTAAATCAGCCTCAGTGGAAGGCCCAGCTCAAGTGCCTGTACACCAGTGTGCAGAGTATGGGGAATGAGCAGGAGGAGTTGCAGGTGTTTGTGTGTGCTTACTGGGCTGTGATTTTATTGGCATCACTGAGACATGGTTGGATGACACTCCTAGGAATAGATGGGTATAAACTATTTAGGAAAAACAGGTGGGGGAGAAGGGGAGGAGTTGTTGCCCTCTACATCAGTGAGTACCTGGAGTCCATAGCTCCCAGGAGTCCCAGGCTCCACCTGGGAATAGACAAGGAGCTGACAGAAAGCTTATGGGTTAGAGTTAAAGGGAACACAGAGGAAGTAGACATGGTAGTGGGTCTTTGCTACAGCCTGCCTTATCAGAAAGGCCAAGTGGATGAGGCTCTCTATACAGATAGGAGTAGCTTCACATTCACAAAACATGGTCCACCTGGATGGGGATAATCCCAAGTACAGATGCAGGTTGGGTGGAGAATGGCTTGAGAGCAGCCTTGAGGAGAACGATTTGGGGGTGTCAGGTGATGAAAGACTCCATGAGCTGGCAGTGTGCGCTTCTAGCCCAGAAGGCCAATCATATCCTGAGTTGCATCAAGAGAAGTGTGACCAGCAGATTGAGGAAGGTGATTCTGCCCCTCTACTCTGCTCTTGGGATACCCTATCTGGAGTATTGTGTCCAGTTTTGGAGCCCCCAACACAAGGACATGAAGTTGTTGGAGCAGGTCCAGAAAGGGCTGCAAAGATTATCAGAGGGCTAGTGCACCTCCATTACTAGGACAGGCTGAAAGAGCTGGGGCTGCTTATAGCACTCTTCCTATATTTGAAGGGGCCTACAGGAAAGATGGGGATGAGCTTTTTAGAAGGTCATGTAGCAACAGGACAGTAGGAAATGGTTTTAAACTCAAAGAGGATAGATTTAGACTAGATGGTAGAAAGAAATTCTTTCCTGTGAGAGTTGTGGAACAGGTTGCCCAGTGAGGTTTTTAAATGCCCCCTCCCTGGAAGAATTCAAGGCTAGGCTGGATGGGGCTTTGAACAACTAGTCAAGGGGGAGTTTGGAGGTGTTGGAACTAGATGAACTGAAAAGGTCCAATCCAAATCATTCTATAATTCTATGATTCTATAATATTTTTTTTTCAGATGATTTTTGGGTTTTCATTATCACTAAAGAAATAAGATGATATCTTGACAAAGTAGAACAGAACCAGAGAAGTTCTGTATGTTGCTTGATATTACTCAAAAGTAAGACTACAGATTACATAGGTTGATGATTCTATCTCTGTATCAAATGGCTAAAGCAAAAGTATAGATTTAAGGGTTCCCTCATTCCTCCCTGCAAAAGCATATCCAAAGGTACGCAGTTAGGACTATGAAAAATGAAAAAGCATTTCGCCAGCCTAAGTAGTCATCTGGCTGTTTTGTGCAGTGAACTTTTGGCCAGTGTAGTAATACCCATCCACATAATCCATCAAGAAGCTCATTTTACACTACAAACAAATAGGTTCACTTAGGGGTTTCACAGCTTCATCTCTCCAGCTCTGTTCCAGAGAAGTAGCAGCTTAGGCAAACAATGGCTGCTAGAGTAAAGCTGATGAGTGAAGGGCCTAATTTGATATCTGAGTGCTTGCCATCATATTCTGGGATTCTGGCAATCAGCAAGAGAATATAGTTAGCAGTGGAAGAGATGCAAGAAGTCTGAAAGATACTGATTTTTCATAAAGGAAACAGACCAGTTTTGTTCCTAAATTCAAAAAACACCTGCCCTTGGGTAGTATCAGGGAATTATTTGTTTGATTCTTTGCACATCAGAAAGATTATCACAAATATCATCATATCTCAGGCTAACCATCATTTTCTGTGAGCTACCTGAAAGTCAGCCATGGATGCCAAGAGCTCAACTGGGGGCTGAGACTGATGCCAGTTATTCTATTAGCCAAAACTATTTTTGCCATGTAAATAAACCTTTTTTCCTGTTTCAGACATTACAGTTTTTTCTTCTATACCTGGGAACATCAAGCAACTGCATCTGCTACTAAAACAATCTGTTTAAAAAGCTGTCATCCATTAGCTTAGCAGTAATGGGAGGATGCCCTACAGTAGAACTACTGTGCTAAATAAAATTAGTTTAGTATCGTAACCAAGTACTACTTCATAGAGTAGAACATTTTTTCTTTCCCCACTAAACTTCCTGAATGAATGTGATTTCCAGCAGGTCTTCATCTCATTGGTCAACAACTGACATAATTGAGTTTGTATTCAAACATTCCTACAAACAAATATGTGAATAGAGGTCACTAAGAGTACTTGTTTCCAAACTTATGGCTGCAAATGACTAGAAGATTGCTGGGGATCAAGTATGACCGAGAATGTTTGAGTAATGTTGGTGCTATCTGTACTGACGTGGTACAACTCGCACTACCTGGACAGGATAGAGAAGTGTAACAGGGAAAGCTGAAAAAAAGCAATAAATGAGTGTATGAAAGGATGAGCAAGTGATTTTTTATTCACTTTGACAACATTCAGTAATGTACATATTTCCTCCCCTACCTGGTAAATGAAGGAAAGAGGATCTAAATAAACATAAGCACAAAAAGATGCACCTTATTGTAATGTATGGACTTTTGAATATTATACTCTTACTTAAATGTGTATCTCATTATAATTTTAACCTTTTCTCCCATCAATTCTTCCAAGGCCTGTGGAAGAAAGGTTTTGACATCAGTTCTGCTTACACACACTATCAGTCACCCATCTTCCAGAACAATCTTTTTCAGTCTGCTTAACCTTTCCTCCCCTTGTCTAAGTTCCCCAAATACAGTGTTTCAATTGCTCCTTTCTGAAGCCTCTCCAGTTTGCCTACTGCTTCACTATGATGTAGCAATAAGTGATGAATCCCTTTGACTCAAAAGGGACAAAAGTGGAAAAAATTATGGAATTATTTTGCGAACTTAAATAACTTCTGACACTCTACTTATTTTACATATGATACTGCTATCCACAGTGTTTAATAAACCATTAGCTCCCTTAAAAAGGCAGTACCTTGATAGGAATAATCCTGGTTATGTCACTTCAGTCCAGTCCACCAAAGTCCTGTCATTTATTTCTCTGTGAACCAGGCTGTATGCATCTTTTGTATTTCACTTGTCACATTTCCACAAAACTTCCCTACAAGAAGCCTGCGAGCCTTAATGGCTCACTACTGTTTTGAGATTCCTCTTGTTTAGAGAGGCTGTTTAACATGCACTGACACCTTGTTGGTGCCACTGGGTTTCACTGTAACTTTCAACTTAATATTATTCAAATTACCGTTGCATTGTCCAAATCTTCACTCACTTTTGTTCACTAGCAGTTCTCAATTCCTTTTGAATACATGCTTGAGAAGAAAGAAAGTAGTGGGAATAGCACAATGCCCAGCTTCAGGAGATGTAAGTTCACATCCTGTTTATCTCAGAAATGAAACGATGTTTAAGAGTTTTATTTGTAGCATTATTGAAAATGTGTCACTCAAAATGAAACAAACAAACTCTCTAAGAATTAATTAGCCATTGTCTTTTACTTTGTGCAAGACAAATAAGTTTGTGCTGGGCAAACAAAGTGTTAAATACTACCAACTCAGCCTGACAGGACTCCTTCACAGAGACTGGAAAGCGGATGCTGCTGGGCAGCTAAAACCTGAGATACTGACAGGGGAATGGTACTAATTAGGCACTGGCCAGCTTTGAGATGTGATGAAAGGGCCTTGTATGTGCACAGATCTGACTGAAAAATCAGTGATCCTGAACCTCAGTACATATGGTGTGTCACAGACCCTAATATATATGTATTGCTACCATTACATGCCTGTACTGTTCTGTATATTTGGAGAAACCCACCGGTGGCATGAGTATACATTGAGTCCAAATATGCATAATGTTTTTAAAGAAGATTCTATGCAATTATTTTCAACTTTGTAAGACAATTCTGCTAATGTCATAAGTTCATAATAACATAAGCAACTATTGGTAGCTTAATAAAAACAGAAGAAAGGATTTCTTAATACTTGAATCAGATAATATCTATACACACAAACATCTTTCCTCAGCTCTCTTTATAACTCATGGACTAGTCCCTGAGTAAAGTTACTCCGATTGGGATCTACTGGGCAGACACCCAGCATGCCAGTTTCGAGTTAGGAATAAACAGAAGTTTAGAAATTAATATTCTCATACTTGCTTGATTTGAAGATGCAAAACATCTGATATTCTCCTTGTTACTTGTAATGTGCAAAGATCTATATTACCTTGCATATAGGATATACTAGTACTATTGGAGCAATGTTGTTTTCCTCTAAAATAATCATAATAGAGGTATTTTCAAAACAATACTTATATTTCTATCATTTTTTGTTGTTGATTTGATGAGGTTTTTTTGTATGTTGACATTCACTGCTCTTAATTCTGCTTTGAACTGCTAGAGAAAATTTTCCTCAGGCATTTTATCACGATGGAAAGTGCAACAGTGACAGCAGAACAGCAATATCCCAGACTACAGTGAGCAAGGATTTGCTCAAATACAACAGCAGTAGGCACAGAAATAAGGGAAAGAAGCTATTTACTGTGAAAAACAGTCAAAAAAGGCAAGGATCTCAGTGATAGCAGTAAAGTTTATTCATTACTGCAACAATGGGCACAGGCCCCCTATTGGCAAGGGAGAAATTGTGTGCTGGTCAGCAAAATTCATTTCATTATATGCCCTAAACCTGACACAGGTAATGCTCTCCTGGCGCTCGCTCATTGGCTGAGCGTCTCAGGCAAACAATCTCCCCAACGCTGTTGCTATGACACATTTTCATATAAGGTCTGTTTCCAACCTGTTGTTTTTTGGTATGTTTTGTACTTTCCTACCAGGATTGGAGGGCAATGAATTTCAAGAGTGAGCATGTTTGTTCTATCCTGTGCTAGGCTCTCCCCACCCTGCATGTTTACCTTATCCTGTGCTTGTCTCAATTCTATCCAAGTCAGAGCACCCCCAGTCTTAACATTTTACACTGTCCAGCAACAGATATAAAGTTCTTAGTTTTTCTTCTTAGGAAGAAAAAGAACTGTTTTATAAGAGGGTTTTAAGTTCAGTGAAAGCAAGTTTTTTTCATTATTAACAGATTTATAAGTTTTCTTATTTAATCATTAAACTTGGGCTTGTGTTTTTTTAAAAAATACTGTAATAACACATTCACTGTGGAAGAAATATCCAGAATACCTACATGGTGCTGATAAATTTTGTAATTTTCAGTGTCTCAAAAAGCTCACAAAAAGTATAAAATAATTTGTGATATGTTTTTAATTAGTTTTGCAATATATCACAATATTACTCTAGCTTTATATTTTGTTACTTTTTCATGTTTTAATAATAATAATAAAAGCTTTGTTACCTACATGCATGTCACAGTTTGAAAAGAGCAAGTTCCTGGGAAATTTGAACAGTTCCTAGAAAACCAGGAACTACAGCTCCAACCATCTCCCAGTACCAAGAGCTTGAGTCTTGATGTTATGATATGGAATGTTGATAAAAATCATGCATTAACCACATGTAGAGCAAACGAAGGCAATGACAGAGCCTTTACATGAGAAATAGGAAAAGATATCCAGGAGGAATTAACTCACGCCTCCCAGTATCAGTTTGGAGAAAAGGACAAGCTGAGGAATGTGACCCTCCCCTGTTTGTAACGCCAGAGAAGGGCAGGGGGAAGGGGAACCCACGCAGACTCAGATGGCACGGGAAGTATCGTGGAGACTGAAGGAGTGGCTCTAAAGCCTCCCTGCCCACTTCAGGCACTCACGTACTCACATAGCTCACCCATTGATTCAGGCTGTGACCTTGACATTCCACTACACCATATCATGTATTTTATATGTGGCCCAAAACAATTCCTCTTCGTTCAGCACAACCCAGGCAAGCCAACGTGTTCGACACCTATACACTAAATCTATCACAAGGTGATGTGAATCACCTACTAGCAGTGTCTAATTTTTTTTATTAATAAAAGAAAGAGCGTAGACAATTCATATTTTATGCCTAAGTATTAGACAGTTCAGTTCAGGCAAGCTGTCTGTTGGCCTTCAGTTTTGTATATCAATAGCACATGAGTCTAATGCTCTCCACTTAAGGCTCTGCAGTAATGTTACTGTGGAATGTAATGCAAAGCAAACAAAGTCTAATGTAAAGGAATGGAGAAACATTGGTTTGCTGGTACTTCCTTCCCCACTTACATGGGTGTATTAGTCCTTGTTAAAGGTAGGGGAAGTAGACTGATCTATGCCTCTAGGCCACTCTTCTAGTGGCTGACCAAATTCATACTGAAAAGGCATCTGAGATCCCCACAGCATGTGCTGCACCTCCCTCCTCTGTGCTTCCCACATGCACAGCTCCGCTACCATCTCTCTCAGAAGTCAGAAATCAGAGTAAAAGCAGTGAAGAAGCAAAAGGAGGGGAAGCCACCCAGCCAGACCCTGAAGGTAACTTGCATTAGTTAACATAGCTCCTGTACTGGGGATCTGCTCTTGCCTTCTTTTCCTTTTCCTTTTCCTTTTCCTTTTCCTTTTCCTTTTCCTTTTCCTTTTCCTTTTCCTTTTCCTTTTCCTTTTCCTTTTCCTTTTCCTTTTCCT